>NC_060188.1:23553760-23834227 GCF_021184085.1 Oncorhynchus gorbuscha | reverse complement strand
ATAGCAAATGTTCTGAAAGAGCTGCAAAACCTGGACCCGTACAAATCAGCTGGGCTTGACAATCTGGACCCGCTATTTCTGAAACTATCTGCCGCCATTGTCGCAACCCCTATTACCAGCCTGTTCAACCTCTCTTTCATATCGTCTGAGATCCCCAAGGATTGGAAAGCTGCCGCAGTCATCCCCCTCTTCAAAGGGGGAGACACCCTGGACCCAAACTGTTACAGACCTATATCCATCCTGCCCTGCCTATCTAAGGTCTTCGAAAGCCAAGTCAACAAACAGGTCACTGACCATCTCGAATCCCACCGTACCTTCTCCGCTGTGCAATCTGGTTTCCGAGCCGGTCACGGGTGCACCTCAGCCACACTCAAGGTACTAAATGATATCATAACCGCCATCGATAAAAGACAGTACTGTGCAGCCGTCTTCATCGACCTCGCCAAGGCTTTCGACTCTGTCAATCACCATATTCTTATTGGCAGACTCAACAGCCTCGGTTTTTCGGATGACTGCCTTGCCTGGTTCACCAATTACTTTGCAGACAGAGTTCAGTGTGTCAAATCGGAGGGCATGCTGTCCGGTCCTCTGGCAGTCTCTATGGGGGTGCCACAGGCTTCAATTCTCGGGCCGACTCTTTTCTCTGTGTATATCAATGATGTTGCTCTTGCTGCGGGCGATTCCCTGATCCACCTCTACGCAGACGACACCATTCTATATACTTTCGGCCCGTCATTGGACACTGTGCTATCTAACCTCCAAACGAGCTTCAATGCCATACAGCACTCCTTCCGTGGCCTCCAACTGCTCTTAAACGCGAGTAAAACCAAATGCATGCTTTTCAACCGATCGCTGCCTGCACCCGCATGCCCGACTAGCATCACCACCCTGGATGGTTCCGACCTTGAATATGTGGACATCTATAAGTACCTAGGTGTCTGGCTAGACTGCAAACTCTCCTTCCAGACCAACATCAAACATCTCCAATCGAAAATCAAATCAAGAGTCGGCTTTCTATTCCGCAACAAAGCCTCCTTCACTCACGCTGCCAAGCTTACCCTAGTAAAACTGACTATCCTACCGATCCTCGACTTCGGCGATGTCATCTACAAAATGGCTTCCAACACTCTACTCAGCAAACTGGATGCAGTCTATCACAGTGCCATCCGTTTTGTCACTAAAGCACCTTATACCACCCACCACTGCGACTTGTATGCTCTAGTCGGCTGGCCCTCACTACATATTCGTCGCCAGACCCACTGGCTCCAGATCATCTACAAGTCCATGCTAGGTAAAGCTCCGCCTTATCTCAGGTCACTGGTCACGATGGCAACACCCATCCGTAGCACGCGCTCCAGCAGGTGTATCTCACTGATCATCCCTAAAGCCAACACATCATTTGGCCGCCTTTCGTTCCAGTACTCTGCTGCCTGTGACTGGAACGAATTGCAAAAATTGCTGAAGTTGGAGACTTATCTCCCTCACCAACTTCAAACATCAGCTATCCGAGCAGCTAACCGATCGCTGCAGCTGTACATAGTCTATAGGAAAATAGCCCACCCATTTTCACCTAACTCATTCCCATACTGTTTTTATACTGTTTTTATTTATTTATTTTTCTGCTCTTTTGCACACCAATATCTCTACCTGTACATGACCATCTGATCATTTATCACTCCAATGTTAATCTGCAAAATTGTATTATTCGCCTACCTCCTCATGCCTTTTGCACACATTGTATATAGACTGCCCATTTTTTCTACTGTGTTATTGACTTGTTAATTGTTTATTCCATGTGTAACTCTGTGTTGTCTGTTCACACTGCTATGCTTTATCTTGGCCAGGTCGCAGTTGCAAATGAGAACTTGTTCTCAACTAGCCTACCTGGTTAAATAAAGGTGAAATAAAATAAAAATATGAACAGATAAGTTACAATTCAAAACTGAAACAATATACAGCACACTGAAGCTTTACACGAAACAGAATGTCATTCTGATAATTACTCACACTTCAAATAATGTTATCATCAACTCCACCATGTGGTTCTGAGAACGCTCGTATTCAGCGAGCAAGAAGCTAACACCCTCATGTCGATCTGAAAGTATCATCTGGCACAAATATTACAAAAAAACCTCTTAGAGTTAGAGTAAGATAAAAAAAGTACTATTTACCCACCTAAAGTAACGTTGGACCCACAAAATATATCTCTCCAGCGTAATTGCTTGCTCGCACTCTCACATACTGTGCATGCGCAATCCCATAACTGCTTGCACATGTATTCATCTCTTAAGGGAACAATGGCACCTAGTGGATATAAATGAATACAGCTACGCGCTTTTAGGTGGCTGGTTGTAACGTTGTAGCTTGCTGTTTAGTAGCTAGCCATATCTATGACTAAAAAGAGAAGAGATCTCCGATTGTAAAACCTCTTCTCTTTTTAGTCATAGATATGGCTTCTGGTAATTGTTAGCTAAAATAATTACATTCCCCCCCACTGTAACACAGTAGAATGTTAGCCAGCGATACACAATATGGGTTGCAGTAGATAAACTAAAATTAGCTAGGTGGCTTGCAGGAAAAATAACTTACTTATTGTAGCGAGGCACCATATTTGTCATCTGCCCTAATGGTGGTGGCATCGTCTGTAACTAAGATTCTAACCTGCCCTGCATTCTAACGCGCAAAGCCCTGACCTGCCTGCCTCCTGGGCAAGTATGTGTGAAACACATCTCACTGTCCTAGAAATGCCTCAGAAATGACGAAAACAAGCCCAGATTCCCCCAGGGTGAAATTCCCCTTTAATATAGTAATGACTATATGCTGTGGCAGAGTCAGGGTGAAATTTCCCTTTAAGTTACAAGGCAATACTGACATTAACATAGATCCACAATCTAGACATACAGATCCTAAGGTTAACTTACCAGACAAAGCATGAACTAATCAGCACTAGTCATGCCATGGGCCTTACAAGAGAAGCATTTCAAACAACCTTATTCCTTGGGCAAGATACAGGAGAAGAAGCAAAACAAATACATTTAATCCCATTTCAAACATTTGAAGGTGTGACCCCTTTAAACCAAAGCCAACCACCATTGACCAATCAAACTATACCAAGTTACAGTAACCTGATCACCCTCACCATCCACAGGATGTCTCAGCATCTAAAGGCTTGTGTGAGTCATGAGACCTAATGCAGATAAGGCAGAATTCCTAAAGACAATAAAATCCCTTTGCATAGAGTAGTTTGGAGTACCACAGAGATCATACGGTACAAGTTTCAGATATATATCAAACATGAATGTGATAGCATCACCAACATATATTCCAATAGCCAGTCCTCTGGATACTGTAGAGAGAGAGATAGATTTTGGCCCCTTGACGGGGAAGGGCTGACTGGTACTTGGGCATTGTCTTCTGTGTTTTATTGAGCCATGAGGTCAGGGCTCTGTGCAGGCCTGTCAAGTTCTTCCGCAACAATCTCGACAAATAATTTCTGTATGGACCTCACTTTGTGCCTGGGGGCATTGGCATGCTGAAACAGGAAGGGCCTTCCCTAAACGGTTGCCACAAAGTTGGAAGGACAGAATTATCTAGAATTCCTTTCACTGAAACTAAGGGGCCTAGTCCGAACGATTAAAAACAGCTCCAGACCGCTATTCTTCCTCCACTAAACTTTACAGTTGGCTCTATGCATTGGGGCAGTCACCTGCTATCCGCCAAACCCAGATTAGTCTGTCGAGAATACCAGGTTGTGAAGCATGATTCATCATTCCAGAGAATGTGTTTCCACTGCTCCAGACACCAAGCTTTACACCACTCCAGTCGACGCTTAGGCTTGTGTGCGGCTGCTCGGGCCATGGAAACCCATTTCATTAAAACTCCTGACAAATAGTTATTGTGCTGATGTTGCTTCCAGAGCCAGTTTGGAATTCAGTAGTGACTGTTGCAATCGAGGACAGACGGTTTTTACGCGATACGCGCTTCAGCCCTCGGCGGTCCCGTTCTGTGAGCTTGTGTGGCCTACTACTTTGCAGCTGTTGCTCCTAGACGTTTCCCCTTCACAATAATAGCATTTACAGTTGACTGGGGCAGCTTAAGCAGGGCAGAAATGTCATGAACTGACTTGGCATCCAATGACGGTGCCATGTTGAAAGTCACTGAGCTCTTCAGTAAGGCCATTCTACTGCCGATGTTTGTCTATGGAGATTGTTTGTCTGAGGCGATTGCATGGCTGTCACGTATACTCCTTCTCCGGCCTCTAGGTCATCAGGCTGCTGATCATCCCGCACACCTGTCACCATTACTCGCACACCTGCACCTCATGACACTCACCTGGACTCCATCACCTCCTTAATTATCTTCCCTCTATCTGTCTCTCCCCTTGGTTCTTTCCTCGGGTGTTATTGACTCTGTTTCATGTCGGTGCGTTGTTTGTGTTTCGTGTTTATTTATGAAAACACTTTCTCCCTGTACCTGCTTCCCGACTCTCAGCGCAATTGTTACAATGGCTGTTTTCGATTGTATACATCTGTCAGCAACGGGTGTGGTTGAAATAGCCAAATCAACCAATTTGAAGAGATGTCCACATACTTTTGTGTATATAATGTATCATGTTTAAGAGTCGAGAGATGGTAGACTTAACTCTCAGATCAATTAAGATTAAATTATGACAAAAAATACACTTTCCTCTAAGGATAGACAAGCTTATCTGGAACATAAATTAATGTTTGAACAGGTGTCGACTGAAGAAGGAAGTTAAACACATGATAATTGATTTTCATTTGAAGTTCTTTTTCCACTTATGACTCCCCATATTTTTTCGTGGCAGTCATCAGAGGGATAGTCCCAAACTAACTGTTAAGTGGGTGAAAACACTTCAGTGAGTGTGTGCCACACAATCTCTCTCCTCCGTATTTGGTTTGGCAGTGTGCAAAAACATCAGTCAATTGGGACATTTTACATATGGTGATACAAGATGTATTTTAGAGTGCTTCCAAAGCCATTTTCATTAACCAAGTCACCCCAGCCCTTAGATCTTAATTTCTGAGCCTACTGCATTATTATAGGCTTTTGATTTCTTCTATTTGGTCTGAAAAAACATTGCAATTTGTCACCCTGTTACTGTCTCTTGCTTTGCACATTCATTCCACATCAGCTCTGTAAATGCTTGAGGGCTGCTGCTACAATAGATAACTACAGACTTAAGACTTCCACGCTTGTGGCAAACTGTTCAATTTTTAAGCCCATCACTTCTGATTGAGACAATGCTGCAGCTCCCTCAGTCTAATTGACGTATTGGTGAGCAATGACTTACAGTGGAGAGTTTTGCAGACAGGTCCCTGAAGGGAATATCAAGGAAAACTAATCAATATCGATAGCGACTGCCTAAATTAGAGGAGAAGACTGTAGTGGCTCCCTGCTTAACAGTCTGGAGGCATCAGCCTCTGTGAGTTGGTAGGTAGCAGTGGGTTTTTTAATAAAAAGGTAATAAGCAGTGCTTGCAAACCTTAACGAGTAAAGTTATTAATTGGGTATGAACAATGCCAAACTGCCATGTATAGTGTTGTGGGGCACTGGCAATTTAAACAGGGCCCAGCCATTTCCCCTGGCAGAAATCTCTGTCTACACTGTTTTAATGCTCTACAGTATTTATCCAGTCTATTGTCAGTCTGAACATACTGACTCTGGTTAACACCCATTGCTGGTACAAATATTTGCTGGTACATTAAACGGAACAGTCCGATGATACTGCACCTCGATTCTGTGAATTAGTACTATGAATAGCCAAACCAGGAGCTTAACATCTCTTTTGAGAGCTCAATATTATGGTGAGTGCAGTCTGGATTGCAGCAATTAGAAGGCTTATTTCAGCTGCTCATTATGTAAGGCCAGGATGTTTCTGATAGCCTTGTTAACTGTTGTCAGAGTCCATCTTTGATCCACCTCATATCCCATCCTATTCATTTGGAACACTGTTTGAATTCTGAAGCCTCTCCCGTCTTCAGCATTTCAAAGTGTGTGCACTTCACTGCAAGTCCATCCCTAGAGTGAACGTGGTCTTCCACAAAGAATCCATTCCGGTTGTTAGTCATTTGGGATTCTCGGTTGAATTCACACACAGGACTTGGTGTTTTGCAGGCAGACATGCTGGCTGTGTTAGTGTGTTGGTGTTGGCTGTGTTTTGTTTCCTCCCTGGCAGGCAGGGTGCCTCCCCACAGTTGACCCATTAATCTTCCTGAGGGTGGTAATGATCTCTGTCTAGCTCCCCTCACAGCCTCGCTCTCACACTCAATACTTCCTGTTTGATGTTCAAATAATTAGAGGGGGACTCATCCTAAAGTTCATGAGTCTTGTTAGAGTCATCATAATGAGGGAATGGGGACCAATGCAGATCAGGTCTTTGAAAGCTGCCTTCTTATACAATCAGTCCCACAATAAGGCCTCAAATCCCAGACAATTTTACTTTATTGAGGTGAAGAGAATGAGAACCACCAAAAATGAGTGGGGTTGAGATGTTGCGCGCTGCAGTCGAGTCTAATGTCGGGGTTTACAATAGAGATCTGTCCAGTATTAATGCTTCTGTGCTTGAGGGTTTATCGTTTCTGTAACTGCTCAAACGGTCACTGCTCAAAAAGCTGGGCTAACGATGGTGTGACGTCCTACCAACTTTCTACTGCGAGGCAGAGGGCACTCAATTCACCTGAATTCTTGAACATACAACTTGCTTCCCAGCTTACAACAAATGTCCCCACAACGTTCGCCTAACACTCAGAAAACTGGACACAGTTCTTGTAACATTGCCATGAAACGTGTCTACAACATTAACCTCTTATAATCTGAGAACATGGCAACCACATTCGGTGTATGTTTGGTGTGGTATTGATTTAATATTCTCCTAACCCTCAGAACTGGACACGTGAATGTTCTTGCAATGTCCCATGAAACATGTTTAGAACATACATGTAAGGATATTCTGATTATGTTCTGTTTAACTTTAAGGGAACGTTCTAACTCTAATGCCAAAACATGCTAAATTGGTTCTCACACATAGAATGAAAAACTGGACACTCAAACATCAGGGGAACATTACAGGTATCATTACAATTCTCTTTCCCTAGAATTATTAGATGGGACTTTTTCTGCACTCAGCCAACCTTAATATATTTGACAAAATTTACAAATACCAAATACCAAAATACTAGGTTTAATGCCACCATTAATTTTAGTCTACGTTGTCACAACTACATCTTGCTCTGAGCAATAGTGCAGATACCATTATGTTTTTATATGTGGAGGCAGAGAGCAGTGGAGCCCATGAGAGGTAATTGAGGCTAAATCTCAACACCCTCATAAACATGAGGCCTTATTAAGCCCCGTCTTCAGACAAGAAAACAATTTCACACTTTTCCTTTGGGTTACTCAACAACATTATGGCTCAGGACAACGGTTTGTACAATCAAAATGGCTTAGTCATGTGTACTACTTATCATTGCTTCCATAAGAAGATGTGTTTTTTTGTATTACTAAATATGTGTTTCTGTTTTCTAGTGGTATTTTCCCTGTAGCAGCCATGGAGAGAACAGTGTCAGAGGTAGGCTGCTACAAGAGCATGGTTTTGTTTGGGACATTATCACCAGATGTGTAATTTTGTAAGTAATTATGGTACATGATCAGTTACCTTTTAGACTAAGAGGTAGACAGGACCCCACAACGCCATATTGATTTTGCATGAGACATATTTGCTGGCTGAATTAATGTACAGCGTTGCCTTCCTGACTTATGACCTTTTTGTTTTATCTTTTTAATTGCCCGTCAAGGGAGGGATGACAGTTATAGACACAGGGAAAATTGAAATCTATTATTCCCTGGTCTCACACAAATTGTTCACAAGGTCTGAGCTGCAGAATGGTTCACTGTAAATCTTTATTATAGCAGTACTACAGGCAACTCACAGAGTTAGCCACAGCGTAAGCCACACCTCTTTTAGTAGTGCAGAGTAAATGTCCAGTGTGTAACCGTGACTGTTAATACTACCATATTCTGTATTACTTAACTTTAGTGAGAGTTTTGAATGGACGAATGGAGGCATCTAATGATAATCATATTTGCAAAAGTTCTACAGCTGCACCTTCGAGAGCATCCTGATCAATTGCATCACCGCCTGGTATGGCAACTGCTCGGCATCTGACCGTAAGGCGCTACAGAGGATAGTGCTTACGGACCAGTACATCACTGGGGACAAGCTTCCTGCAATCCAGTACCTATATAATGGGCGGTGTCAGAGGAAAGACCAAAAAATTGTCAGAGACTCCAGTCACCAAGCCATAGACTGTTTTCTCTGCTACCGCACAGCACGCGGTACCAGAGCGCCAAGTCTAGCACCAAAAAGCTCTTCAACAGCTTCTACACCCAAGCCTTAAGACTGCTGAACAATTAATCAAATGGCCATCGGACTATTACATTGACCCCCCCCCCCATTTGTTTTGTACACTGCTGCTACTATATAAATAAATTTGATTTGATTTGATTTGATTTGCTACTCGCTGTTTATTATCAATGCATAGTCACTTCACCCCTACCTACATGTACAATTTACCTCAACTAACCTGTACCCCTGCACACTGACTCGGTACCGGTACCCCCTGTATATAGCCTCATTATTGTTATGTTATTGTGTTACTTTTTATGATTTTTTATTTTTTACTTTAGTTTATTTGGTAAATATTTTCTTAACTCTTCTTGAACTGCACTTTTGGTTAAGGGCTTGTAAGTAAGCATTTCACGGTAAGGTCTACACTTGTTGTATTCGGCGCATGTGACAAATACATTTTGATTTGATTTGATCACAATACCTTGTATTGATTACCAGGGGCGTATTGCACCCATTATTTTAGAGGGGGCACGAAGTAGGTGAGGATGGAGGGGTGGTCAAATCAAAGTTTTCTGACCGCGCACACAGTTTTGCAGATGTAATTGCAGGTGCAGCGAAAAGCTCATGTTTCAAGCTCCAACATTGCAGCAATATCTAGCAATACATTAACAATACACACATAATCCAAAAGTGAAACAAGAAAGAATAACAAGATATGAAGACATATCAGAACAAGAAATATCAGAAAGAGCAATATCAGAGTCTGGAAGATAAATAAACATACACAGTGCCAGTCAAAAGTTTGGACACACCTACTCATTGCGGGGGTTTTCTTTATTTTTACTATTTTCTACATTGTAGAATAGTAGTGAAGACATCAAACTATGATTGTCTCAAACTTTCAAAGGACTGTTGTTTCTCTTTGCTTATTTGAGTTGTTCTTGCCATAATATGGACTTGGTCTTTTACCAAATAGAGCTATCTTCTGTATACCACCCCTAACTTGTCACAACACAACTGATTATCTCAAACACATTAAGAAGGAAAGACATTCCACAAATGAACTTTTAACAAGGCACGCAACGGGTGGCTACTTTGAATAATTTCAAATGTAAAATATATAGTGATTTATTTAACACTTTTTTGGTTACTACATGATTCCATACGTGTTATTTCATAGTTTGGACACACCTACCCGCGATGAGTAGGTGTGTCCAAACTTTTGACTGGTCCTGTATATACAGTGCCTTGCGAAAGTATTCGGCCCCCTTGAACTTTGCGACCTTTTGCCACATTTCAGGCTTCAAACATAAAGATATAAAACTGTATTTTTTTGTGAAGAATCAACAACAAGTGGGACACAATCATGAAGTCGAATGACATTTATTGGCGGGTGGTCGAAAACTGCCCAGAAGCAGCAGGTGAAATCCTCAAATTGGTCCAACACCGCTTCTCCTTCCCCCCCATACGGCGTTAGTCCACTCCAGGGATTTCCCTGAGAGACAGGAGACGAGGGCGGACACACTCTTGCGGCCCGAAGGAGCCAGGTGGACGGTTCCCAGGTAGAGCTCCAGCTGGAGTAGGAACCCCTGATCTCCCGCAGCCGACCCATCATACTCCCTCGGAAGAGTGAGCCAAATCCCACTGGGACCGGGTGAAGGAGGGGTGAGTAGTGGTGCCCTTGGTGGTGCTGGTGGAGGTGCTGGAGGAACTCCTCTTCTCTCCCAGCAATCCATAGTCTGCAGGACGTGATCAGAAGTCAAAAAGTTCCGTTACAGTCCGTAGAAACATGTCAAATGAAGTATAGATTCAATCTTTAGGATGTTTTTAACATAAATCTTCAATAATGTTCCACCTGGAGAATTCCTTTGTCTGTAGAATTGCAATGGAACTCATGTGAACGAGCATGGCCAGCTCGTGGCTCTCTGCCAGACCTCTGACTCATTCCCCTCTCATTCCCCCCTCCTTCACAGTAGAAGCCTCAAACAAGGTTCTAAAGACTGTTGACATCTAGTGGAAGCCTTAGGAAGTGCAACATGACCAATATCCCACTGTATCTTCAATAGGGAATGAGTTGAAAAACGTCCAAATCCAGATTTCCCACTTCCTGGTTGGATTTTTTGTCAGGTTTTTGCCTGCCATATGAGTTCTGTTCCGAAGAGGAGAGGCGAAACGGATCAGAGGACCAATATGCGGCGTGGTAAGTGTCCATGGTTCTTTTTAATACGTTAAGGTACACATGAACAACTGACTTCAAAAAACAAGAAATGTGAAAACTCAAAACAGTCCTATCTGGTGCAATCACAGAGACAGGAACAATCACCCACAAACACACAGTGAAACCCAGTCTACCTAAGTATGATTCTCAATCAGAGACAACTAATGACACCTGCCTCTGATTGAGAACCATACTAGGCCGAAACATAGAAATACCCAAATCATAGAAAAACAAACATAGACTGCCCACCCAACTCACGCCCTGACCATACTAACTAAATACAAAACACAGGAAATAAAGGTCACTCCGAAAACCTGACCTAGTTAGGGTCTGGGTGACATCATTCAAACAGTTTTAGAAACTTCAGAGTGTTTAGTCCGCCTTATCCAAATCCGTACTAATAATATGCCCCACTGGACAGAGGGGCAGCTCTGGACTAGGACTGAGTAGGGCAGGCTCTTTACTCTGGGCACCTCTGGGCACGCGGATTCATCCAAGGACCACCTGCAGGGAGGAGACAGAGAGACAGCCTGGTGCGTGGGGCTGCCCAGCCAGGCTGGGGAATGAGTTTTTAAGGAATAGGGCTGTGGGGGGAGCACTGGCTGGAATGTGGTTTTAACTGGACAATCAGCATTCAGGATTAGACACATTGAACCGGGCTGTATAAAGTGGAATAAAAATATTAGTGAACCAACAATTATTACAATTTGCCCGGCACATACAAAGAGGATACATTTACATTACATTTAAGTCATTTGGACAAACGCTCTTATCCCCGCTGAGCAGGCACCATACAAATTGGCTCATTCCCACCTTATGACATTCACCTTATGACATCCAGGCAGCCGATAGGTGCCTGAGAAGGATGAGAGCAGAGGAGAGAGGTCTGTTAGCTTTAGCGGTGCCCCCACCCAAAAAAAAAAAATTTGGGGCTGCCTCCGTGATACAGAGAAGAGCAGTCATTCTCCTGTAACCTTCCTTGACTAGTCTTGAAACCTGACTGATTTGGATCAAGAAGGTCATTCTGAGAGAGATTCTGCTCTGATGCTGGCCGCTGTTGAGCTGCTGCTGCTGGACGGCACCACGCCAAGAGTTTTGGAGAGAAAAGAAAGAAGGGATACTGGTCTGAGGTTGTTGACATCGGAGGGATGGTTCTTTTTAATGTTAGGTTTTTGACTCAAGAAGGTGAAAACTCTCGCTCCTATCTTGAATCACAGGAAGGAACACTCACCCAGCTGTCAGGGATAATGATTCTCAATGAGACAAGGACACCTGATTGAGAACCATAAGGGAGAAGGTCTCAAATCATAGAAAAACAAACATGGACTCTGGAGAACTAACTAGGATACAAAACACAGGAAATAAAGGTCAGAACGGGACAGGTTGTTGGGCAGACATCATTCAAACAGTTTTAGAAACTTCAGAGATTTCATCTGGAGAATAGAGGGGAGAAAGAGGTCAGAGCACAGGGTTTAGGGCACCTGTGAGCAGAACCAGCTGTTGTTTGACTTAGCAAATGAGTTTTAAGAATAGGATGGCTGGAATTCTTTTAACAAAATTCAGGTTAGACACATTCGTTGTATAAAGTGGTAATCTATTAGTGAACCAACAATTATTACAATATACATATACATATACAAATACACAGTTCAGCAGAATACATTTGATAAATAGCATTTTGGTATCATGATAACATATGAAATTTGAGAAATGTTTGGTGCATTTAGTTACTTCCTATTGCACAGTAACGCCTGCAAAAATAGATGTTCTATCAATCCAAAACATCTCTCGTTGTGAGAGCATTTTAGGGAGGTTACCGCCTCTAATAGATGGGATCTGTTCCAGGCTCACAAAGCGCAAAGAAGAAGCTGGGCTGTGTTTGACTTCTAAATAGTGTTTTGCCAAAGCATATTCAATATTGCCAGTGCGGATCGCTATTTTATGTTTGGGTTCTTTTATTTTTAAACATATTTTTGTTTGGCCCACATAAGCTTTACCACATGGTCACGTAAGCATTTACACAACATTGGCAGAGTTACAATTGATGAAATGCCTCTGTTAGAGCTTTCGGCCTGTAAGATGGTGTGTAAAATATTTACAGTTTACCGTGTTGTTACATTGAGCACTTCTTCCACACCTATACGTCCCTTGTAACCAGTTTGAATGGTCAGACTTTTGGAAAGAATGAACCAGTGTGTCCCTGATCGTGCGTGCCCATCTATATGAGAAAAGAGGGGGATTATCCGCCAGAGGCAGTTTGTTTGTAGAAAAGGCCAGTGTTTTAAGATAGCACTTTTAATATTGTTCAAGCAATCATTGATGTCTGTTACCAAAGCACAGCCGTGGCGTGCTGTCCTTTTAGGGCTTCTGAGTTAGAAGTGACAGTATGGGCATGTCCCGAGCCCAGACGTGGGCACACTATATAATTGGACTAGAATTTCCTCTAGATAGCAGTTGAAGTGGAGGACAGTATTCGTCTCTGTTGGTTTCTGATAGATGTTAGTTTGTATTTTGTTAGCATCATCCCTGAATATTTTCAGATCCAGCCAATACGGCAATGGAACATTTAGAACGAATGACTGGATCGCGTCCATAGATACAGAACAAAAATACCTAATGACTGGTTTGCGTCTGTGGCAACCGAACCAATAGAACGAATGGTCAGCCGGCTTGGCCAGCAACTCTAGATTTGTGTTTGGGTCTACATCCTGTGGAGGGATGAAATAGTGTGAATAAATTCATCAAAATAAAGTTTTTATTGAAAATATGTAAATCATTATTTGAATATGTTGGTTAAGCATATAGAAGTGATAATTTCCCTTTATAATCTGTGATTGTCTGGAGTCAGCTGCCACATGGGTCTTGTGTCTGAGCCGTTGAATTGCGACTCCACTTTGTCTCTGCACTGTCATTGTGCCTCTTTGATTGCCATACGTTCATACCTGGTCTGTTTAAACACGTCTATATTCCCAGTCACCTTGCAATGGTTAAATGCGGTGGTTCATGTTTTAAGTTTTGCGCAAATGCTTCACCTCTATCCATGGTTTTTGAGTTGTATAAGTTCTAATCATCACAGTAGGAACAAAATCCTCTATGCACTTCCTGATGAATCCATCTCACCGAGTCAGTGTATACACTATTGTCAGAGGCAACCCAGAAAATGTCCCAGTCCACGTGATAAAAACAGTCTTGCAGCATAGATTCCGATTGGTCAGATCAACATTGAACATTCCTTACCACGAATGCTTCCTGCTTAAGTTTCTGTGTATAGGCATTGAGGAGCAGGATGGAGGCGTGGTCTGATTTCCCCAAGGGAGGGCGGGGGAGGGCCTTGTAGCGCTCTCGGAAAGGAAAGCAACAATGATTAAGTGTGTTCTCTCCGCATGCAGCACAGGAGACGTGTTGATAGAGTTTCGGGAGCATTTTCCTCAGATTTACTACATTCAAGTACCCAGCAACAATGAATGGGTATGCGTTAGGATATGCGGTTCGCAGTGGAGTTCCTTGAGAGCCGTCGCAATGTAGGCTTGAGGGGAATATACACAGCAGTGACAATACCCAAATAAAATTCTCTCTGGAGGTAATACGGTCGCCAATAGATGGTGAGGTATTCCAGATTGGGAGAAGAAAAGGACTTGAGTTCCTGTTCATTACCACAATCACACCATGAGTTGTTAATCATAAGACATACTTCTCCACCTCTTTTTTCCCAGAGAGTTCTTTCTTCATGTCTGCGTTCTTTCCACTGGCTTTATGGACGGGGGCAATATATCCAGAGAGAACCATGCTTCCGTAAAACAGATTATGTTACAGTCTCTTGTGTCTCTCTGAAAGGAGATCCTTGCCCTGAGCTCGTCTACTTTGTTGTCTAGGGACTGAATGTTAGCGAGTAATATACTTGGAAGCGGTGGATGGTTTGTTCGCTGTCTGAGTCTGAATTGGACCCCACTTCTCTGGCGTCAACGTTTTGGTGTAGCACCCGGGATAAAAAAATACTGCAAAGTTGGCTAGGAGCTAGAAACAAGACGACCATGTCTGTCGGTGCCATTTTGTTGGCCTTGAGGGCGCTGTGGAATTTTAAATGTTTTCAAATCCATGAAATATATTTTTCTGCAATCTAGAGTCATAATCATTATGCCTGATTCTATGTCTATTTTAAAATATGTATATTCTTCTGCATAGGGTATCTAAGCATACCTCTTTGCCTGTTCAATTGTACTTCTAATGAATGATGCACAATCATTCTTTAAGAACTTTTACGACGCTACTGTTGATTACTGTATATTGGAAGGGGGAGGTGTTTATAGGTATCATTGGAAAATTATAATAATCAATAGTTTCAATCCCATAAAACTTGGATTTGGGTGATCTGCAGTATTTGAATACGCTAAAACTAGCCTCAAACACAAATAACTATCTTCTACACTGTTGCACATTGATTAATGAGGCCTGAAAGATATGGACAAACAGCTGTCCCTGATGACAGATAGTCAAAGATCAGCCCTCACATCACAAATAGGGGCAAGACATCAGAGAAGCTGACAGCTCCAGTACTATCTGTTATCCCTCCCACAACAGCAATCAATTAGATGCCCAGACAGGACCTGGGAAAATGCTGCTTCTTTCGCTAAGTGGGACTAATACGAATATTATGTCAATGAAGAAATGGGGCATTCAGGTGGTAAGTACAATAATTGGTACAGTGATGGTGCCAAATTCACACGCTTATTTTTATGTCTGACATATATTAAGGGCCATTACTTGCAGACAATAGGCTATGAACATGTTGATATCATGGAATCAGTATGTGTTGAGTCAACATCCAATGATGTATGATGCTGCCCTTCTGTATATGGACAATGTACAACACAGATTTGCTTCCTGGTCAAAGCAGAGGAACTGGAATGGGAATGATAACTTATCTTTAAATAGACTACAATCTTAGAAAAAAGGGTTCCAAAAGGGATCTTCAGTTGTCCCAATAGAATAACCTTTTTAGTTCCAGGTAGAACCCTTTTTGGTTCCATATAGAACCCTCTGGGGAAAGAGTTCTACATGAAACCCACTAGGGTTCTACCTGGAACCAAAAGGGTTCTTCAAAGGGTTATCCTATATGGACAGCTGAAGAATAATAATAATAATATATGCCATTTAGCAGACACTTTTATCCAAAGCGACTTACAGTCATGTGTGCATACATTCTACTCTTTTAGATTCTAGATAGCACCTTTTTTTTCACGGTGTGTACTTGAAGGTGACTGGGGGCAAAATGGGGTTTCATTTGCAAGTGTCATACAGAGTGTTTATGTTCCATTAACTGTCCAACTGTTGAGCTCAAAGTGAAAGGGATTTGGGGCTAGATAGTTGATATGCCTGCCTTAGTATACACATGGAGTGCTGCAGAGAGAATTGAGACTGCCAAATGGCTTGAATAGGGCCCAGTATTTGGGGATTACTAATGATTTGCAAATGAAAATCCAATTTAAGGTTGGTTTTCATGTCATCCTGTGGATTCATTCTTGAACCCCTTTGCTTTTTACTTTTCCTCGTGTTGTTTTTGATTACCTTTTTGTCCCCTGCCTCATAGATTAAAGGTTTAATCAAAATCATAGTTTGCATTTCATATTCATCTAATTCATACCCTAGCTCTACACAAGAGCACACCTATTGATATCAACTGTGAAATTGAGTGAATGCTGCTGTCATTGTTGGTTCTGATTGAAGGTGAATGTCACCCACTGCTAGCTATTCCTATAAATAATAAACATAAAAATATATTATAACTAAAACTGTGTTCGTCGCTCTGGCTTCTGTAACTCTACAGCTAACAGCTAGAAGTGCATTGGTAGACTACAGCAACAATGCAACACATCAAAGAATTGGAAATATTACTCCCTACACGTAAAATAACCAGTACACCGAGACACTAGGCCTTTTATACAGACGTGATAGTCGTGCCTTCAGAACGTACCACCTCTCTCTCACCTGTGTGAAAATATCAAATTACCATTTTGCCTTGACAATCATTAGAAAGGTGAGATGTAAAGTTAAGCTAAGGTATGTATAAATCCCCAGTGGATTAATGGATGACTCTATTCACTTAATTGCAAGCCAACACACATATATAAGCTACTTTGAATTATTTCAACCCCATACAGTATGAAGGACATACCCCTTATTTGAATATTACTTACGTTCAACCTTGAGATCCGATTATCAGAGTGGAAGTATATCATTTTCTCATTGCCCCTATAATTAGTCTGCTGTGGAATATTCTTTAAATGATGCTTCTTTACCTGGCTGATGGAATAGTGCATCCCACATAATGCTGCTATTGTAACAAGACATTCACAATGGATCATCCTTTGTAAACTTTTAAATGTAAACTTGTCATTTTCCACAAAGAGCCTAAACATAGCCTTTTGTCATGGGAGGATATTTCTGTTTTAAATGTGTAGGAACCACCTGTTTTATACAAGCCCACCATTTTATGCCAGAACGCTCACCATACATAGGGATTCTCATTAGAGAAGTGAGGAATGAGAAATCTCAAAAGTGACTAGACAGCACCCTTTGCAGGACATTGTTGTGGAACATTGATTTTCCAAGTACCGAACAGGCCCCGTCGTACTTTGCTTTCAAAGAAAAGTATATGCACGGTTGTACAGCACAGCTGCTGGCCATGTTGTGAGTGCAGCTCCTCACAACAGTGGATCTGTGATATTCCCCAGATAGTGGCAGGCTTGTTTCAAGGCAATTACTGCACACACCACATCTGCCCACCAACAGTCAATGAAGCCTTATCTCATCAAGCCCTTTCTCTCTACACCAAATCCGACATAAATGTAGCCCTGGTCTTAAAGTATGACACGCGGTTGTTGACAGTAGTTGATGTAGTTCCTGTCTCTGTTTTTCACTGAAAAATATAAAATGTCTTCGTTTGTTTTTGACTGCAAACATGTCTGGATTCTGACAGAAAAGTGCAGGAAAACAAAACACAACAAAACAATGCAATTATTTGTTGTTGTTTTGTTGTGTTTGATTTTCCTGCACTTTTATGTTGATGATGTTGTTACATCAAGGAGTTCTGTTAGTGAGGCAGATAGTCGTATGCCTCCTGACAATTTATCCAACTACTCTTCATTTGCCTTAGTGTTGAGCATATGTCTGCTGTCCAATTGGGCCTAAGAATCCTTGCAAGGGCCTCTTTTTTTTATTTATTTCAATGTATATTGATGTTAAGAACATCTTAATAAATCCACAATGTACCATGTAAGCATATGAGGAGTTAATCTGACAACAAAGGCTATATAAAAGTTCACTAAGTGCAGAGTTGTGTGTTTACAGTGACAGAGCAGAATGGTAGAATGGTATATTTAGGGAAAGGATAGGAGTATAATCGTCAGCAACGTATTACTTAAGCAATAAGGCCCAGGGGTGTGTGGTATATTTAAGCAATAAGGCCAGAGGGGGTGTGGTTTATGGACAATAAACCACGGTTAAGGGCTGTTCATAAGCACGACGCAAAGCGGAGTGCTAGGACACAACCCTTAGCCGTGGTATATTGGCCATATATCACAAACCCCTGAGATGCCTTATTGCTATTATAAACTGGTTACCAATGTAATTAGAGCAGTATAAATACATGTTTTGTCAATATACCATGGCTAAAGGTTGTATACAGGCAATCCGCACTAAGTTGTACCTAAGAAAAGCCCTTAGCAGTGTTATATTTGCCATATACCACACCCCCTCTGGCCTTATTGGCCTTATTGATTAATTATATACCGGATAGTTTGGGCACGATGGCCATTATAAACTGGGGGATTTGAGCCCTGAATGCTGATTGGCTGACAGCTGTGGTGACCATATGCCACGGATATGACAAAACATTTATTTTTACTGCTCTAATTCCAGTTTATAATAGCAATAAGACACCTTGGGGGTCTGTCGTATATGGCCATATATCACGGCTAAGGGCTGTATCCAGGTACTCCAAGTTGCATCGTGCATAAAACAGCCCTTAGCCGTGGTATATTGGCCATATACCACAAAACCCCAAGGTGCCTTATTGTTATTATAGTATAAACTGGTTACCAACATAAATAGAATAGTAAACAAGTATTTTTACATCATACCTGTGGTATAATGTCTGCTATGCACACGGGTAAAATGCCTATTTCAGCCAATCAGCATCCGGGGCCCAAACTATTCGGTATATAATTAAGCAATAAGGCACGGGGGTATATCTAACTTGTTCCGTCAACCCTAACAGCTCTGCATATTTCACTAACCTTTTCAAACGCAGCGGCGACTGTATATTTACAGATAGGAATATAAACAAAATTGTGATAATATGGGTTTACTTCAAGGCAACTTACCACATGAGACATATAATGTTTTATTATAAACTGTTCGATCCCTGAATGCTGTTTGGCTGAAAGCAGTGGCATAACAGACCGTATACCATGAATATGACAGGTGCCTTGATGCAATTATAAACTAGTCAACCAGGTAATTAGAACAGTAAACAAGCAATTTTGTGTCATATCCGTGATATACGGTCTGGCTTTCAGCCAATTAGCATTCAGGGATCGAACAGTTTATAATAATATACATGATACAGTATGTCTCATGTGGTAAGTTGCCTTGAAGTAAACCCATATTATTACAATTTTGTTTATATTCCTATCTGTAAACATAACAGTCGCCGTTGCGTTTGAAAAAGTTAGTGAATTATGCAGAGTTGTTAGGGTTGGCTGAACAAGTTAGATTAGCTACTGGGGAAAACTCTTGAAATGCCGCAAGCCGAAGGAGGTCATTGAAGAATTTGCAAACCCTGGTGTAAGACTGATGATCCTCTGTCCTGAGTGCAGTCACTGTGAAGTAGTCTGACAGTGCATGAATATCTACATGGGTCAGATCTGTTCTCACAGGTGCCCAGGAGCACAGTGGTAGGTGATGATGAGGCAGAGGGTAGAGCGGCTGGCCCAAACATTTAGTGGTAGAGGTTAGCTATAACAAATATTTAATAGCCAAGAACTAATGATTGCTCCATCAACACTTTTGAAGCACTTAGCTTGTTATTCCCCAGACAGAGCAGATTTGCCCTAAGAGCCACATCCTTGTTTTTTGAACTCTGAATGACCCCAAAATGACTGGCCACCAGAAGTGAGTTGTGTATGTCTCTAAGGTAACTGGCTAAAATAGCAAACACAAAATAATATCAATGAGCAGTGGGGAAAACGGTTATTATGTAGGTGTTGGAACTGGTTGCCAAGTATAAACAGACATCTATTTGATTCCTGTATGTTGTCTCCCTAAAGAGGGGAAACTCTTGTTCCTTTTAACCACATACAATATGTGAGTATCTACCTTCTTATTCAGGTAAAAGAAAGGAAGCATGCCATTCTACAATGCAGCATCCTACGAAGATGTGAGGGAAATCCCAAAGAGCTGTTTCATCCTTTGTATTCATCCCATTTTCTTGCACAGTGTATACTAGGTGATATTAGAGTGCTTTATGTCAGTCAACCTCTACAGGTAAAAGGAATCTGCTGCAGCAGATGGCCACAGAGAAACACTGGTATTTTTACAAGGCAAAACCTGCACTCTGAGAAGGAGGTGCATCAGGCTTAAATTTGACTCCACTACTTGTCAAAAGTTTTAGAACACCTATTCATTCAAGGGGTTTTCTTCATTTGGACTATTTTTTACAATGTAGAAATAATAGTGAAGATATCAAAACTGTGAAATAACACATATGGAATCATGTAGTAACCAACCAAATCATGTAGTAACCCGAGATTGTGCAAAGCTGTCATTCAGGCATTGGGTGGCTATTTGGAGAATCTCAAATATAAAATATATTTTGATTTGTTTAACACTTTTTTGGCTACTACATGATTCCATATGTGTTATTTCATAGTTTTGATGTCTTCACTATTATTCTACAAGGTAGAAAATAGTACAAATAAAGAAAAACCCTTGAATGAGTAGGTGTTCTAAAACCTTTGACTGGTAGGGTAGATGTGACACGTCACACATGTAAGGAAACAAATGAGTCATTTAGTCATTTGGGAGAAATGTCTCTTTCAAACTACTCTATCCGGTGACAAATAAAGCTACGTTAGTTATGTGACAATTAACATACTGTAGGCAAATGTTCTATTCATGTCCCTCCGATCCTCCTTATCATTCCTACCCCAAAGCAGTTCTATTGCCAGACTCTGATGTCGCATTTCCATATAAAAATTAAGGGGAGAACTGAGAGGAAGAGCAACAGTATTTATCGCTATGGAGAGGCAGCTTTATGGTAACATTTATTTGCACAGAGGGAGCTGTGTCACTTAAGAGGATACACCCGTCTCAAAGATGAGAGTTTTAAGCAGTGAAGTGCGCAGTATTCTCATTTCCTGAGTGACTCAAACTGCTCTCTTTGTTGACAAGCTCTCTCCATTTTTCTTATTATTATATGCTGATGGTGTGAGCAGATTTCAGTAGCTAATAGAAATGAGAGAATAGAGAATCAGGGTTGACGTAAAGTAGGCACTGTAGACTAAATAGGGAAATGTAGAGATGTCCCTCAACTGTACATAAGATCCTGGAGATGGCCCAGGCAGTCATTAGTCTTTATTGTGTGTTGCAATTTCAGCATGGATTGCAATCAACTCAAACCCCAGAGTCTCTTCCTCTTTGCTTGAATCTTATTCGCACCACAACAAGTGTATTTACTATGTAAATAGCAACAAAATGTATTCAAATTTGGTTTGATATGTTAATTCACGCTTTCGTTCTATGCAGTACCATAGATATCTCAATTGGATACCTACCCCGAGTCACAGTGAATTGCATTCCTCATTGCACAAATACAGTATATTATTCAATAGGAAGCCATTTCTGATCTGCAGGATGCTTCAAGGATAGCTAGCTGCCATACAAACCAAAGATCTGTCTGTTCTAAGATGGCAAAGTCATCCTCCATTTTCCAACAGAAAGATGGTGATTTGCCAAGACAATGACATTGCTAGCATTGTTGAATGCATAAGTTGTCATGATAGCCATATTATGTATGATTTCCTGGTCCCAAACAGTAGTACTCAAACTAATTACATTTTAACTACTGGTCTCACGGCAATTCATATTGTTCTGTATGTAAATCCGTGACACTCCATTTGTAGGATATGTTTTGTTACATCCATTTTGAACGGAATAGCAGTTATACAATATCATACATATTAGAGGACGTATGGTATCATGCCTCTTACCCGGTCATACAAAATAATGAATTGGATGATGTAACTTATCATACGTCTTGAAGGGTTTAACAACGAAGGAGAATTACGGAGAGAATATACTTCAGTGGTTAGGTGGACTAACGACAAAGGTTAGGATAATTTATGTGGAAAGTTAAGGGAACTAAAACAACAAAGATTAGGGGAATTGACTTGAATTGGGTTAAGTTTAGATTAAGGGTTAAATAAAATGTTAAACATGTCCCTGACGAGACTCTGACACACAACCTTTGGATTGTTAGATGGTCGCAGATTACGCTCACCCCATCCTCCCTGATCAATCTCCCTACTTTTGTTTCTTTCTAAAGTAACTACACCATTAGTAGGTATAATACATCTTGGAGGTGCTCAGCAATACGTATAGTATGTTTCGTATGGCTCTGAGGCCAGGCTGGTTTAGCCAACATACATTCAGAGTGAATTAATAGTTATCTCTATCCTCCTCAAAAAGGTATAATTTCTTCCAATCACTACACTGTCTGCGTTGCAATCAGCTTCTGGACACTCAGTCGGTGTGTCTGATTGTTGAACGGATTTGAAGAGTAGATTTTGGGATGTGCATCAGAGAGGCTTCAGCCCAGGAAGGAAAGAACAAGTGCCTCAGAAATCACAAATTAACTCATGTAGGGTCCAAATCAAGTCTATGATTGCAGTGTTTGATATATTATCACTTACACACCACAACAATAAAAGGTCTGTAGTAGTTGTTCCAGGAGGGTGCTCAATAACCCATTGGTTTAAGCCAAAAATACAATTATGATTATAACAACAGAGAATGAGAACATTTGCCTTCGGCTTTTATTTTTTGCCTACAGTACATGATCTGTGCATATCTGCGGGCAACATTGTTAAAACATGAGTGTACTGACCTGAGTTATCCCTAATATATTGTACTATTTAATGTTTTTTTAAAGGAAAAGCATTTCATCTATCATAAGTATTTGCAGGGGAGCCCTCACCCCTGCATTGAGTTGTAAGCAAATTAATAAAGCTACAAAGGGGACATAATTAAAGCCTAAAAGCTGTTTATCTTCCACAAGAATGGCACCATTGATTTCTTCCCTCCGCTTCCTCTGATCTATGATCAGAAGAATCTTTGTTTGGTGAAAAAAAAAATTAGGCCGAGTTGTGGAGAGGAGACAGGCGTGCTCATTATCACCAGAAGCAAAAGTTCCTGGAACAGAAAGTCATGTGACCTATGTGGGAACTCTTCTTATTTTCTCCTGTCTGCATTGTGAAGGCTCTTTGATTTGCTCACACTCTATTCTATTTGCTCACTCTCTATATCTTAATGAGCAATACGGTTTAATCCTGCTCTAACATATGGTGTGCTCAGCGATTCCACTTCTTTCTACCTGCCACTTGTGTTGACTGGCGGTCCCTGTGACCTGCCTCTGCACAGCGCTCATTTGATGGTTGGCTCACTCGCTCTCTCTGCTTGTCATTGGGGCTTCACTCTGGTTGCAGTGCCTTGAATTAATGAGCAGGTCCTGGCTCCTTTTGCAACATCCATCAACATCCATCCTCTTTAACTAGAGTGGAGGGATTCAACCCAACAAGATCGAGACACTCATACATCACAGGCCAAAAAGCCCCTTTGGTAATAATAACCTAATAGACTTGCTCATGGATAGAAACCTTTGCATTAGGCAGCAAATGCATCGAGATTGACTGATTTACTTTTAGGACGGTTATGTTTTTTTGCATCATAGAAAGTGGAAGGGATTTTCAGATGCGTTTAGACTTGATCTTGACTTAAGCACTTCCAATCAAATTAGCTATAAGCAAATCTATGAAGTGCAAACATCAAATCACACAGCGGAATTTGATATTTTCAAAAAGCTTTTTAAGTGAGGCTGTATAGCTACTGTATGTAATCTTCTGAATAGCATCACATCCTTCATCTGTTAGCCTTTCTTCTTCTCTTGAGAGGTTTATATGGACACAACCTAGTAATTATACCATCCATTTGAGCTTTGAGCTTTGCCAGTGGAGATCTCATTTGGAAGTGCACTGTAGATCCTGTATACTCTGTACTTGATCACCCATATCCTATTAAACATGAGCTACATCTCTGAAGAGTGGAGAGGAACTTTTGGTGTTTTCTCTCTTTTTCCACTTTTCATAACTTCTCCTCTCTGAGCCTTAGTCACGCTCTGTCTACAGCTGATTAATGCTCTCTCCACCATGTCCAGGGGAAACTAGTTGGCTTCTATCACTTAACTTTGGTGGGGGATGACGGAGAGGCTGGCTGGGAGAAAATAACCATATCTTCCCTAGTGGGGAAGGATTTGACGAGACAAAACGTTTGTTTTAGCCCATTGCATTTACATTTAAGTCATTTAGCAGACGCTCTTATCCAGAGCGACTTACAAATTGCAGCCTTAATACAATTTATATATTCCAATTAGTTTTTTCCCATTAAAATAACATTGTGAATTCGAATGAATGATGATCAGACCGGCCTATCATGTACAGTCATTGTACAGCCTAGTTGGCATATCCCCACTTTGAGACTCACAATCAAAAGAAGTGACTCAGCTCTGCACCAACCAGCTCTTTACTATTTGACAATGGATAATCTGAGGGTTGTAAGTGCTTAAGAGATTTTAAAACAAGTTTGACAGTGTACAGTAGTGCACACACACACAGTGCTTCTCCTCACACAACTAGCTGTCGACACATAATAGTAGTTAATTAATAAGACATTTAGTGCTTAGAGACATAGGCCACATAATTTAAATTACCGTTTGAAAGTTTTGCCAGTAAAACCTCATTCTTTTCCCTGGATATGGTATGGTGGAAGGAAGGCATGTGCTGACTAATTATTTAATGTGTGAAGTTTCACTTTATCAATGATTCATTTAGCATAAGGTTAAAAGCAGTAAACACAATGAACAGAAATCTGAATTGGCCATATAGGAACATCTTAGACCAAACTATTTATTTAGACTTCCTTGTTAAATGCTGAAATATCTGTACATATACTACTACTAGCAATGTACATTTCATACGGTAAATTACTGCATTCAGCTTACTGAATTAATTTGGGCGAATCCTAAGGTTGGGTATGTGCTCTCTCCCTGACAGTGCACTTTCAAATCTGATAGTCCTTTAAAAAACTGGAGTCTGGCTAGATTAAAGGCAGCATGAAGCTGATGCTTGGATGCTTTTGAAGAGGGCCTAGTTTATCTTATTTTCCATAAAGCCCTAAAGCAATGGTTCCATACTTATCAGTTCTTTCCAGAATAATCTCTGATGACACTATCTTGGATGAAGATTGATATTGACAGGGGCTTGACAGGGGATTTACAGAGGAGTAAAATGTAGTCTATTAACTGTGTCACACTGAGGAAATATGTTAACTACTCGTAAGTGTTATTTTTCAAATTCATTCAAAGCCTCCAACAACAAAATGCTTATCAAGTCAACATAATTAGCCCTTGACTGAGCAATCAAAGAACACCTTGATGTTAGACTCAGATATCTGATGCAAATTGCCTCTAATAACATTGGCTAATCGCAACTATTAGGAGCAGGTCGAAGCACCGGAATTATACTTTCCAATAATTACCTTCTTATGAAAACATTTACAGTGCCTTCAGAAAGTATTCATACCCCTTGACTTATTCCACATTTTGTTGTGTTACAGCCTGAATTTAAAATGGATTACATTAATTATTTTTGTAACCCATCTATACACAATACCCCATAATGACAAAGTGAAAACATATTTTGCACATTTATTGAAATTTAAATACATACATTTCTCATTTACATAAGTATTCACACCCGGGTCAATACTTTGTAGAAGCACCTTTGGCAGCAATTACAGCTGTGACTCTTTGTAGGTACATCTCTAAGAGCTTTCCACACCTAGATTGTGCAACAATTGCCTTTTGTTATTTAAAGAATGATTCAAGCTCTGTCAAATTGGTTGTTGATAATTGCTAGACAAACATTTTCAGGTCTTGCCATAGATTTTCAAGTAGATTTAATTCAAAACTGTAACTCGGCCTCGCATGAACATTCACTGTAGGTCTTTCACTGTAATAGCTACTGTAAATTGGACAGTGCAGTTAGATTAACACGAATTTAAGCTTTCTGCCAATATCAGATATGTTCTGGGGAATGTTCTTGTTAATTACAACCTCATGCTAATCGCATTAGCCTATGTTAGCTCAACCATCCGTGTGGAAGGGGCACCTATCCTGAAGAAGTAATAAACAAATTAGGCACATTTGGGGAGTCTTGATACAACATTTTGAATAGAAATGCAATGGTTTATTGGATCAGTCTAAAACTTTGCACATACACTGATTCCATCTAGTGGCCAAAATGCAAATTGCACCTTGTCCGGAGTAATACATTATGGCCTTTCTCTTGCATTTCAAAGATGATGGTACAAAAAAATACAAAGGAATGGTTGTTCTTTTCTTTGTATTTAACAGATCTATTGTGTTATATTCTACTACGTTGCTTTCACATTTCCATAAACTTCAAAGTGTTTCCTTTCAAATGGCACCAATAATATGTATATCCTTGCTTCAGGGCCTGAGCTACAGGCAGTTAGATTTGGGTATGTCAATTTAGTTTGAAAATTGAAAAGGGTCAATCCTTAAGAGGTTTTAAGCACATTTTTACTTCTGACCTTATTTATTAGGCTTGCCATAACGAAGGAGTTGAATACTTATTGACTCAAGACAGTTCAGCTTTTCATTTTAAATTGATAAAAAATCCTAAAAACATAATTCCACTTTGACATTATGGATTATTGTGTGTAGGCCTCTGCCAAAAAAAAGTCTTAATTTAATCAATGTTAAATCCAGACTGTAACACAACAAAATGGGAAACAAGTCAAGAGGTGTGAATACTTTCTGAAAGTACTATATGCAGGGTAATATAAATATTATACTTGAATCTTGAATATTTTTAATGAGTCTGATAAGCCATGTAGGCTATTAATAAATGAATAAATGTAAACATAGTCTAATCTAGAATTCTTTGCAGCCCACATGCACCCTATTTCAAACATCATTATCTATCATTATTCCTTTTTTTAAACCAGAGGAGCCCAAGACAAAATGCTTTAACAGTTTCAATGAGCATATGGAGTTGAATTTGAACAGAGTAGACATTACTTTGTTTTTAGTTTTACCTAAGAAACTGTTGTCTGATTTACACCGAGTTTCATTTCAACACTTATAAGAGGCCTCTTTCACTCCATCACAATTAGTAACAGGAGATGGCAGGTGTGTATTACAGATACATTATTCAAGGATATTAGCTTTCCTTTTGCATGTATAGCTGCGGAAGCGTGCAAGGGCTAGCATTTCAGTTTTAATTTCTGAAATAGAGAAGTCAGTGTGTTATATACAGTGTATTCGGAAAGTATTCAGACCCCTTGACTTTTTTCACATTTTCTTACATTACAGCCTTATTCTAAAATGTATTAAATCGTTTTCCCCCCCTCATCAATCTACACACAATAACCCATAATGACAAAGCAAAAACAGGTTTAGATTTTTTTTCAAATTTATTCAAATAAAAAACTGAAATATCACATTTAGAAAAGTATTCCGAACCTTTACCCAGTACTTTACTGAAGCACTTTTGGCAGTGATTACAGCCTTGAGTCTTCTTGGGTATGATGCTACAAGCTTGGCACACCTGTATTTGGAGGGTTTCTCCCATTCTTCTCTGCAGATCCTCTCAAGCTCTCTCAGGTTGGATGGGGAGCATTGCTGAACAGCTATGTTGAGGTCTCTCTAGAGTTGTTTGATTGGGTTCACGTCTGGGCTCTGGATGGGCCACTCAAGGACATTCAGAGACTTGTCCCAAAGCCACTCCTGCGTTGTCTTGGCTGTGTGCTTAGGGTCATTGTCCTGTTGGAAGGTGAATCTTCACCCCAGTCTGAGGTCCTGATCCCTCTGGAGAAGGTTTTCATCAAGGATCTCCCTGTACTTTACTCCGTTCATCTTTGCCTCGATTCTGACTAGTCTCCCAGTCCCTGCCGCTGAAAAACATCCCCACAGCATGAGGCTGCCACCACCATGCTTCATCGTAGGGATAGTGCCAGGTTTCCGCCAGACGTGACACTTGGCATTCAGGCCAAAGAGTTCGACATTGTTTTCATCAGACCAGAGAATATTGCTTCTCATGGTCTGAGGGTTTGTAGGTGCCTTTTGGAAAAATCTAAGCGGGCTGCCATCTGCCTTTTAAATCAAATCAAATCAAATCAAATTTATTTATATAGCCCTTCGTACATCAGCTGATATCTCAAAGTGCTGTACAGAAACCCAGCCTAAAACCCCAAACAGCAAACAATGCAGGTGTAAAAGCACGGTGGCTAGGAAAAACTCCCTAGAAAGGCCAAAACCTAGGAAGAAACCTAGAGAGGAACCGGGCTATGTGGGGTGGCCAGTCCTCTTCTGGCTGTGCCGGGTAGAGATTATAACAGAAAATGACCAAGATGTTCAAATGTTCATAAATGACCAGCATGGTCAAATAATAATAAGGCAGAACAGTTGAAACTGGAGCAGCAGCACAGTCAGGTGGACTGGGGACAGCAAGGAGCCATCATGTCAGGTAGTCCTGGGGCACGGTCCTAGGGCTCAGGTCCTCCGAGAGAGAGAAAGAAAGAGAGAATTAGAGAGAGCATATGTGGGGTGGCCAGTCCTCTTCTGGCTGTGCCGGGTGGAGATTATAACAGAACGTGGCCAAGATGTTCAAATGTTCATAAATGACCAGCATGGTTGAATAATAGTAAGGCAGAACAGTTGAAACTGGAGCAGGAGCATGGCCAGGTGGACTGGGGACAGCAAGGAGTCCTCATGTCAGGTAGTCCTGGGACATGGTCCTAGGGCCCAGGCCAGTTGAAACTGGAGCAGCAGCATGGCCAGGTGGACTGGGGACAGCAAGGAGTCATCATGTCAGGTAGTCCTGGGGCATGGTTCTAGGGCTCAGGTCCTCCGAGAGAGAGAAAGAAGGAGAGAAGGAGAGAATTAGAGAACGCACACTTAGATTTACACAGGACACCGAATAGGACAGGAGAAGTACTCCAGATAAACAAACTGACCCTAGCCCCCCGACACATAAACTACTGCAGCATAAATACTGGAGGCTGAGACAGGAGGGGTCAGGAGACACTGTGGCCCCATCCGAGGACACCCCCGGACAGGGCCAAACAGGAAGGATATAACCCCACCCACTTTGCCAAAGCACAGCCCCCACACCACTAGAGGGAAATCTACAACCACCAACTTACCATCCTGAGACAAGGCCGAGTATAGCCCACAAAGATCTCCGACACGGTACAACCCAAAGGGGGGAAACCCAGACAGGCCGACCACAACAGTGAATCAACCCACCCAGGTGACGCACCCCCCCCAGGGACGGCACGAGAGAGCCCCAGCAAGCCAGTGACTCAGCCCCGTAACAGGGTTAGAGGCAGAGAATCCCAGTGGAAAAGGGGAACCGGCCAGGCAGAGACAGCAAGGGCGGTTCGTTGCTCCAGAGCCTTTCCGTTCACCTTCCCACTCCTGGGCCAGACTACACTCAATCATATGACCCACTGAAGAGATGAGTCTTCAGTAAAGACTTAAAGGTTGAGACCGAGTTTGCGTCTCTGACATGGGTAGGCAGACCGTTCCATAAAAATGGAGCTCTATAGGAGAAAGCCCTGCCTCCAGCTGTTTGCTTAGAAATTCTAGGGACAATTAGGAGGCCTGCGTCTTGTGACCGTAGCGTACGTATAGGTATGTACGGCAGGACCAAATCAGAGAGGTAGGTAGGAGCAAGCCCATGTAATGCTTTGTAGGTTAGCAGTAAAACCTTGAAATCAGCCCTTGCTTTGACAGGAAGCCAGTGTAGAGAGGCTAGCACTGGAGTAATATGATCAAATTTTTTGGTTCTAGTCAGGATTCTAGCAGCCGTATTTAGCACTAACTGAAGTTTATTTAGTGCTTTATCCGGGTAGCCGGAAAATAGAGCATTGCAGTAGTCTAACCTAGAAGTGACAAAAGCATGGATTAATTTTTCTGCATCATTTTTGGACAGAAAGTTTCTGATTTTTGCAATGTTACGTAGATGGAAAAAAGCTGTCCTCGAAATGGTCTTGATATGTTCTTCAAAAGAGATCAGGGTCAGAGTAACGCCGAGGTCCTTCACAGTTTTATTTGAGACGACTGTACAACCATTAAGATTAATTGTCAGATTCAACAGAAGATCTCTTTGTTTCTTGGGACCTAGAACAAGCATCTCTGTTTTGTCCGAGTTTAATAGTAGAAAGTTTGCAGCCATCCACTTCCTTATGTCTGAAACACATGCTTCTAGCGAGGGCAATTTTGGTGCTTCACCGTGTTTCATTGAAATGTACAGCTGTGTGTCATCCGCATAGCAGTGAAAGTTTACATTATGTTTTCGAATAACATCCCCAAGAGGTAAAATATATAGTGAAAACAATAGTGGTCCTAAAACAGAACCTTGAGGAACACCGAAATGTACAGTTGATTTGTCAGAGGACAAACCATTCACAGAGACAAACTGATATCTTTCCGACAGATAAGACCTAAACCAGGCCAGAACATGTCCGTGTAGACCAATTTGGGTTTCCAATCTCTCCAAAGAATGTGGTGATCGATGGTATCAAAAGCAGCACTAAGGTCTAGGAGCACGAGGACAGATGCAGAGCCTCGGTCCGATGCCATCAAAATGTCATTTACCACCTTCACAAGTGCCGTCTCAGTGCTATGATGGGGTCTAAAACCAGACTGAAGCATTTCGTATACATTGTTTGTCTTCAGGAAGGCAGTGAGTTGCTGCGCAACAGCCTTCTCTAAAATCTTTGAGAGGAATGGAAGATTTGATATAGGCCGATAGTTTTTTATATTTTCTGGGTCAAGGTTTGGCTTTTTCAAGAGAGGCTTTATTACTGCCACTTTTAGTGAGTTTGGTACACATCCAGTGGATAGAGAGCCGTTTATTATGTTCAACATAGGAGGGCCAAGCACAGGAAGCAGCTCTTTCAGTAGTTTAGTTGGAATAGGGTCCAGTATACAGCTTGAAGGTTTAGAGGCCATGATTATTTTCATCATTGTGTCAAGAGATATAGTACTAAAACACTTGAGCGTCTCTCTTGATCCTAGGTCCTGGCAGAGTTGTGCAGACTCAGGACAACTGAGGTTTGGAGGAATACGCAGGTTTAAAGAGGAGTCCGTAATTTGCTTTCTAATAATCATAATCTTTTCCTCAAAGAAGTTCATGAATTTATCACTGCTAAAGTGCAAGTCATCCTCTCTTGGGGAATGCTGCTTTTTAGTTAGCTTTGCCACAGTATCAAAAAGGAATTTCGGATTGTTCTTATTTTCCTCAATTAAGTTAGAAAAATAGGACGATCGAGCAGCAGTAAGGGCTCTTCGGTACTGCACGGTACCATCCTTCCAAGCTAGTCGGAAGACTTCCAGTTTGGTGTGGCGCCATTTCCGTTCCAATTTTCTGGAAGCTTGCTTCAGAGCTCGGGTATTTTCTGTGTACCATGGAGCTAGTTTCTTATGAGACATTTTTTTAGTTTTTAGGGGTGCAACTGCATCTAGGGTATTGCGCAAGGTTAAATTGAGATCCTCAGTTAGGTGGTTAACGGATTTTTGTCCTCTGGCGTCCTTGGGTAGGCAGAGGGAGTCTGGAAGGGCATCAAGGAATCTTTGTGTTGTCTGTGAATTTATAGCACGACTTTTGATGTTCCTTGGTTGGGGTCTGAGCAGATTATTTGTTGCAATTGCAAACGTAATAAAATGGTGGTCTGATAGTCCAGGATTATGAGGAAAAACATTAAGATCCACAACATTTATTCCATGGGACAAAACTAGGTCCAGCGTATGACTGTGAGAGTGAGTGGGTCCAGAGACATGTTGGACAAAACCCACTGAGTCGATGATGGCTCCAAAAGCCTTTTTGGAGTGGGTCTGTGGACTTTTCCATGTGAATATTAAAGTCACCAAAGATTAGAATATTATCTGCAATGACTACAAGGTCTGATAGGAATTCAGGGAACTCAGTGAGAAACGCTGTATATGGCCCAGGAGGCCTGTAAACAGTAGCTATAAAAAGTGATTGAGTAGGCTGCATAGATTTCATGACTAGAAGCTCAAAAGACGAAAACGTCATTTTCTTTTTTTGTAAATTGAAATTTGCTATCGTAAATGTTAGCAACACCTCCGCCTTTGCGGGATGCACGGGGATATGGTCACTAGTGTAGCCAGGAGGTGAGGCCTCATTTAACACAGTAAATTCATCAGGCTTAAGCCATGTTTCAGTCAGGCCAATCACATCAAGATTATGATCAGTGATTAGTTCATTGACTATAATTGCCTTTGAAGTAAGGGATCTAACATTAAGTAGCCCTATTTTGAGATGTGAGGTATCATGATCTCTTTCAGTAATGACAGGAATGGAGGTGGTCTTTATCCTAGTGAGATTGCTAAGGCGAACACCGCCATGTTTAGTTTTGCCCAACCCAGGTCGAGGCACAGACACGGTCTCAATGGTGATAGCTAAGCTGACTACACTAACTATGCTAGTGGCAGACTCCACTATGCTGGCAGGCTGGCTAATAGCCTGCTGCCTGGCCTGCACCCTATTTCATTGTGGAGCTATTTTACTCAGTAACTCAGTAATACTTTTTTTTTATTATAAGAAGCTGTTTGGTGGTGTATTGTCTATAGATTGCTGAGGAAAAACATTTATTTAATCAATTTTAGAATAAGGCTGTAATGTAACAAAATGTGGAAAAAGTCAAGGGGTCTGAATACTTTCCGGAGGCACTGTAGACAAATGTGTGCCTTTCCAAATCATATCCAATCAATTGAATTTACAACAGGTGGACTGCAATCAAGTTGTAGAAACATCTCAAGGATGATCAATGGAATCAGGATGTACACTTTCGAGTCTCATAGCAAAGGGACTGAATACTTTATTTATTTAATCCATTTTTAGAATAAGGCTGTAACGTAACAAAATGTGAAAAAAGTCAAGGGGTCTGAATATTTTCAGAATGCTCTGTAATCTGATAACACCTGAGATTCTCTGGAGACAGTTACGTCATGTCTGAGAGAAAGGGAAGTAGCTTTTTTCAAATGGTACCACAATGGCCAACAATCTCCTGACTCCTTATCTATTGGACGCTTTCCAGTCACTTTCAGAAGCTGAAATCTTATCTGAGATATGAAGATACATTTTCATAACAAATACATGTGTTAGTTCCCATCATTCCTCGCACATTTCAAATAGAAGTGCTGTTTGAACCTACAAACGAATATAATACATATATGTATTAGGTGACCCTTACATTTTGTGATATTAAAGTGATTTTTCAAGAAAAGCAATAACTGTGTTCCCTGCTTGTTTTTGATGGGCTGAATACTATACCTTCACTTTTGCTGAAATATTGGCATAACCTCAAAAGGTCAATTAAAATATCACTTTCGAAGCCAAATACACTTAAAGGGAGAGTTCACCCAAATGAGAAATTACATATTGGTTTCTTTTCCCTGTAAGCAGTCTATGGACAAAGTATAACAGCAATCCATGCTTTAGATTTTGCTTTGCAGATTGGCATTTATTGTCATGAATCTTGCCCAGGAGGCAGCTCTGCAAAGTGGTCACTAGCTGGCACAGAGACAAAGTCATAAAATCGGATTTTAAACCTTACCCTAACCTTAACCACACTGCTAACCCTTATATTTTGTTTTCAGGAATTTTTATGACATAGGCAATTTTGACTTAGCAGCTTGCCCATATAGCGGAAAATTGCTCAGTTCTTTCTTCAGGGCAAGATTCATGACAATAAATGCCAACCTGCTTTTGCTTTGAATGTTTTGGAAGCGTATTGGTTTCCTTACCCATTCCACGGTCCTGTGTAGATTATCCGACAAGCGTGATTGACTCTAAGAGCATTGCTTATAGAAGCGACACAGTATGTGCAGTCAGTATGGGGTTTCAGGTTTTGAAGTTCAGTGTTCCACAGTTGGCACTTTTAAGGTGAAGATATCTGACAACCATTGGGGACAAGACAAATGTATGTTTGTTTTTCAAAGGAGAGGCAGTCCTAGGGCTCGATTCAATCCACGCGGCTGAAGATAAGCGCTGTAGTGCGATTGAAATGTAAAGGGTCATTTCCGATTGAGACGACATGTAGCGTTTACCGTGAATGCAGTCTCCATGAACGAAGGAACATTAAATTAAATGTATATCGCACTTCAGCGTAGGTCTTCAGCGCTGCGTATGGAATCGAGCCCTCAGCATTTTGTGAACATATTAAATATCTTCAGCTCCCAAGATAAATGCATGTAGTCACTTCTTCATAAGCACTTGCTTGGATAGGTTCAGCAGAGCATTGGAAACGCTGCCAATACTCCGATGGAAAAGGTGTTGTATTACAGGGTAGCCGACATTGGAATATTTAGCTATACACGAAGAATGGTGCAAGTTGATGAAATTCTTGGACTACAACATTTTCTGAACATTTCATAGGTTAGTGGTTCTACCGAACTATCGTAAAAACATGATAACGATGTGTGTGATACGAATACGTTTTCTCATACAATCAGGATTCTATACATTCAGGATTCATATCTCTTGATTCAGATTTCAAAAACAAGAAAAGAACATCATGAAGATACTGATGGGTGCACCCTTCCCTTTATTTCACAGTACTTTGTCTGAAAGCGGGTAACATAGTATTAAGAAAGGAAATAAAAACACTTTATTGTGCTCTTGTTTGTTTCCACCAGTTTCCCAACAATTCTAACTTTTACGAGCCACAGAAGTGCTACAATATGCAATATAAAACATGTAGCTTACTTGCTAATTTATCTATAAATCTGACAGCTCTTGGAATCTATTGAAATGCATTTAGAAAAATTACATCAAATAAGGACTCGTCAACAATATCAACACTGAAAGAAAAATGAAGAAAATGACAGTCGCACACATATCCCAGAAGTTTAAGGCGGTTGAAATAAGAACTCAGACAGCCAAGTTACCTCTTGTATCCACTCAAAAATAGTGTATAGATAATGTACAAATCCAGCGGTAGAATTTTAGTTCAGGCATTCATGGGATATTATTTCATAGTTAACCCAGGCTTGTCGATATACCTCTGATTGGTGACGTCTAATTTACAAAAGTGTCATAACAGCCACACAATATAGGAAAATATCCTTCAACAAGAGCCTTCAGTGAAACCAACAACTTTGCTGTTTTATACTTTGTTGGCTGAGAATTGCAGACAAATATAAAATATGATAAGTTATGGGAAATATATGAATTGATAAACCAAGTAGAGACAACGGAAACTGGAGATTATGGTTGTAAATAGCACATTTAAAAAATCTCTGAAATCAAATGAAAAAGCTGCCACATACAGATGTCATCATCTATATTGTACATTCATCCATCGGGCTATAGGACAGATATGCCAGGAGAGAATGTGAACTGCATTCTCAGCATTCTGCATAAACAACAGGTGGGAAACTAAAGTTGCCTTCGGTGGAAAATATTGGTAATATAAAGGTGAACGGTCAATTACACTTTCAACAATAGTAACTCTTAAAATGTTTTGGCTCTTTGAAACACAGTAGAACAAATTCAAATGAAATGTATATGGAACCTGATTTACTATATTCACACATATCTAAGACCTGTGTTTCCCAACCCCCAACTGTACATCTTTTTGTTGTAGCCCCAGACAACCACACCTGATTCTACTTATCAACTAATCGTCAAGCCCTTGACAAGTTGAATCAGGGGTTTTTGTGCTGGGCTACAACTAAAATGTGTGTTGTTGGGGGTACTTGAGGACCGGAGTTGGGAAACACTTTCTTAGACCATGCAGAAAGAAAATGTAAACTCTTCAGCTTTTTCTACTTTGGTTCTAAAGATATGACTAATGGCTCACCATGGCGATGTCTAAGACAGACCATCAGCATCAGAATAATACAATGAACTGTTTTATGTAGGATATTACATTTAGAAAACTCCAGCCTTTTAATATTGTGCAGTTTGTTTAGTGGCCTCTAAAATGTATTATGTGATAGTGCTGTAAATAGGGGAAGGGAAAGTTAAGTGGTCTGGGTAATATAATGCCAATTATCTGACCAGTGTAACGTTTATCAGTTAGGACAAGGAAATCATTAGAAAACAAATAAAGTAGCTGTCTTTGAAATCCATGGGCTAAACCTGAATCAAACATAATTTTTAAAATCTTATTAACAGTGAACATTGCAGATATAGAAACTGTATCAGTACATAGTTCAATTGTAGTTCCATTGTAGAATTAAATATATGTGGGGAGAATTTTTTTTTTTTCGTATGATTGTTCAGTAGTCCTTCAAGAAAAATATTGAGGTTTCAGTAGACATGTTTTTCAATATTTGTTACAGTAATTTTCTCAAAGTACACAACAGCAAATCCACTGTCACAGGACTTGGCCATGCGATACCCAAATACCTATAATCCATTGCAACATATAATATGTATATTCTTAATTTGCAATATGTTTTCTTCTTGAAATGTTAGATTACAGTTTATTCCCATAAATTCCATACATAATGTGACAAATTTAAGATGGTCATTTCCAAGATGGTCATTTCCAAGGTTCTTTTCCTATTTTACTCACAGTCAAAATATGTTGCTATATATACGTTTAAGTAGTTGATCGCAATATGGACGTATCCATCCAATCAATAGTGAGTTTCACATATAAGGTTTCTGTGTCATTTCTGAAAGTTGTGGTCCAGTAGAAAATACTTGGAGAGATTAAGATTTTTGTTGAGCAGATACCCCTTTCCAGTAGTCTAAAATGTCATGCAGGTCTTCATCCTTGGCAAACTGCACTTTTTTACGTAGCGCATGCCCTGCAGCCATGTACTCGTCCTCGTCTTTGTGCCGTTTGCCACGGAGTTTGAAGCGCTCCCAGATAGTGTGATGTGGTTTGCAGTAGTACTCAGGACTGGAGGAGTAGCTGAGGTTATGGTACTGAGGTGAGAGCGGAGAGTACGCCATGTCTCTGGGACGTGGCCGAGTTAGGGGCTCAAGGATGGAGGGCTTATGGCTTCCGGGCCCTTCCAGCTCCTCGATCTGCAGCTGGTGGCTGTCGGGATAGGAATGCCGGTGCTCATTGTACTGCCTGATCTTCTCCGCCTCTGCCCTAAGGATGGCAGCGGCAGGCGTTACAGTGAGGATGGTCTCACCCGTTGGCGAGGTCTTCTCTATGTACTTGGACTCTGAGCGGTAAGGCCTTGGGCTCCGCATTGGACCTCCAGTGGCAGTGCTGGGCCGCTTTGGCGGGACATCCGAGGTGTGGTGCCTCTGTAACGAGTGGTGGTAGCTGTCCTTATACACTGGGGACAGGAAGCCAGACTTGCTCTGCGGCTGCTCTGATATCAGGACCAGCTGGGGGTCCTGGGTGGACACAGCTCCTGATTTCACCCCTTGAAAAGATGTGGATTCTGATTTCAGAGCATCGATACAGTTGTTAATGATCTGATTGACCTTATCCACCTCTTTTGCAATGGTTGAAATCTCGGCCACTGACCCTTGGCTGTTCCCAGGCATGGACATCCCAGGCATGGACATCTCACACTCTCTGCGTTCATGGTGGTCCCCGGTTCCTCGCACCTCTATGTAACTTCCCTTGGCCATTTTAGGCATATCATCTCTTATCTCCTGCAGTTTGTACTGCTCCATTTCACTACCAGATGGTAGGTATGGCATGCGGGACATACTCTCCCCAGCCATCATTTGCTTCTGTGACATTCTAGAAATGGTTCCCCCTTCGAGCTCTTGTCCATATTTGAGTTCAATTATACTTTTCTTCAGGCTGCCTGCCTTTTTGTGCTTTTCATCTTGCTGACGTTTTTTACGCAAGCAATAGTAGACCACCCCTAGGACAATCACCATACTAAAGAGACAACCTAGGATGGTCATAATGTAGTGGGTAGCTGTTGCATGGTTTTGTGATCTCTCTTTCCCATTCCAGGGTCCTGTGGAGACTGCCAGACAAGTATGATTGAATCTAAGATTATTCTTTATAGAAGCGACACAGTACGTGTATTCGGTATGGGGTTTCAGGTTTTTAAGTTCAATGTCCTCATTCTGAATTTTGAGGTTTTGAATATCAGTGAAAAAACTGTTATTGTAGAGAACCAGGCTGTACATCTTCTTGAAGGGATGGGGGATCTGAACAGTGATGGTGGCGCTTGTTTTAGAGACTTGCTTCAGCTTCATACTGGGTTTTACATCCACATGAATCACTGTTGGGTTGATACTCATACTCTCATCTGGCTCAGTTCCGGAGGGACAGTCCTCCAGCCCACAGGGAGTGTAGTCTGGTGGGAGTGTGGTGGTCTCAGGAGGCACAGGTATGTACGGCGTCACATAGTCGTCTGTACACACAGTGGAGAGCATATGGAGGGCATTCCGAAAAGTTGGGATGTTAGGGTTCTGGCTGAGCAGACTGTAGCCAGAGACACCTGATGGGGAGTCACAGACCATCCGTTCATTTGTCCTGTTGGGGAATGCAGAGAGCCACTTCACAAAGCCAAGTAGTTCACAGGAACAGTTGAAAGGGTTGGTATACAGCTCACAGGTAGTCAGTTTAGTCAGGCTGGTAAACGTGGACCCATCTAGCTGCTGGATACGGTTCATGGAGAGGTCGATGTTTTCCAGGCTATAGCACTCCAAAAAGGCATTGGGTGTCACAGTCTCAATCAGATTGGCCTGGAGGTAGAGGTACTGCAGCTTGCCCAAACCCCTGAGGATGCCCTCAGTAAGGTTACGGAGTTTGTTGAAGCCTAACTGAAGGACCTGTAAGTTGAACTGGGCAGAAAAGGCCCCATCATCTATGTAGTTGATCTCATTCTTGGTCAGGTTTAGGTAGGTCAGGTTGGCGAAGCGGCTGAGGGCAGAGAAATGGACACTTTTGATCTTGTTTTCATTGAGCCGAAGGTCCACAATGGTGCTGTTGATATGCGTGGGGATTGCCTCGTATGGAGGCTGGTTTTGGCTGCAGATGGCCAGCCACACAAAACCCTTCTCGCCTTCAATGAGCCAGCAGTCCCCATTGACTCTGCCTATATGGGTCAAATATACTATGGCCACAGACCAGAAAAAGGCACTCATTACCATAGCTCCACCACAGGCCATTGGTGCTCCTCTTGATGTCATGGGCAGGGCCCAAAAGCTCTAAGACGGAAACACCACTGTGGTTTCTAAAGATGCTGAACTGAACTCTTTGTAATCTAGCTGGACTTTCAAGTGTTCTCCTCAGCGAGGACAATCAATATATTGGCCTTCTGTCCAGGGAAGGATAATTCGGTCCCAATGTTCCAGCCATTTACAAAAAGACGTTGGGCATGTGCATTTAGACCAGCATCCATCCAATGGCTTTAACCTGGAGTGACGTTTTAGAGATGGTTTGCTGAGATTCAGTATTTCACCACCTTAGATTGTCTTGTGCTTATTTCCCCAGGGATAACATCGTTGATCGGTCTCATCCTATTGTTTCTTCCTCTGTCTTTCTTGCTGGGTCATGGGCTCAGAGGAACTCCCTGTGAAGAAACGAGAAGCAGGCACACGTTAGGTGAATCAATAACCTCTTGAATGTGAGGTTTGCAATTTGAATATAACCACATTTACACCACTACATTTAAAAAGTATATATTTTTGGGCCAGAAATATTCAGAACACATGCCATGCTGCACAAGTAGAATGATATTTCTACTCTATAGACCATTTGTAGCAGTCAAATAACATGTCACCCAATCTGTATTTTATAATCATCTGTCACGTATACTGCACAAATGGATCCAAATAATCAAGACACATTTTTGTTTTACACGTTAAGTAAAAATAGCAAATATCATTTTAAAGGCAAAATAGGATTAATGTGTATGCTTCCTCTTTCATTGCCATCCAATTATTTTGTACACCATTTCAGAGGTGCTTTGCATTCCCTGTGGCATATTGCTATTAACGGAAACCTTTGGCCAATTACGACTTAACAGGTTGGGGAAAGCAGGGTCCCTATTTTCACACCATTAACCTGTGGACTGTCAAACACGAGTCCAACAAATGTTTAGATGCAGCATTCAATTCATGAATTACTCTGCACCATACGGAAATGTCTTCTCAAGAACCTTAAATATGTTTTAATTTGACAACAGAAATAGAACTTAATGGCTTTCAGTGCAATGTGTCTCTTAAACATCCTATGGTAACTACTGAGGGTACAAACCGTGAACCAAAAATAGCAAACTGTTCATTGTCAATTTGACCCTGTCAGATAGCTCCCCCGGGAAATTGCAGTGTTCCATTGGGTCTGGTTACATAATTGGACCCAATCAATTTGGTCAACAGCCCAAGGTTTCCGAACAAAGTTGATAGCTGCAGGAGAAAACCTTGGAGCTGGGTGTGTAGCCTATAGATCCTGGTTTTATGGAGAGGTATTAATGAATTATTAGTCATAAACAGCAGGTGACCTCAGCATGGGAGGTGCCGAGAGGAAGGAAAGCCAAATGTTTAAGTATATGAGTCATTCTCGTAATAGTCTTAGGCATTAACTTGCACCACGGTCGACCAGCACAGCCGTGGTCATAATCAGCAGCAGTGGCCAGCGAGAAACACGGAGACACTTCACGTCTTCCTGGAACAATAGTCTTGTGTTTGGACTATGAATTGCATACACTAGTTCCATTCAAAGAACTACTTTAGAACTTTGATATTCCCACCATACTAAACCATGATGCTTTTTCCATTTCTTAACGGATTTGTTTTGTGCAGATTTTTTAAAATGTTAAATATGGGATATAGGCTACTGCACGTGCCAATTACGATATTGATTTATATGTTATGACTGCATGCCAAACATAAAAGCATTTGTTCTCCTTTTTGATAATAAGAACTGAGGCTGCAAAATGCCTATGGAGGAATGAAAAGGATTTACTGCATGCCAGACATTTCTGAGTGAAAGGGGAAACCTTTCATCTGCATTCACTAATGTGTAGTCAATACATCTTGCTGACCCAAGGGCTACAGTATACTTCATTGTCAGTGGCACCTAGTATTGCTTTTTATCCAAACCTGAGCCACTTAACTAGCTTTCAAATCAGATTGGACTCTGTCAGTTATTCATTTTTCATTGTTAAAATTCAATATGACGGCAAACACAGCCACAGAAGAAACGCTCACCACCATGGCAGGGGTCTCGGCTCAGAGCGATGAATTACAGGTTCTCTTCTCCGGTCCACTTAAAGCAGCCCAAACATCTCAGAGGGAGATATTTGTTTAGACCTCACAGAGATGTGTAGGCTGCTGTACAGAACAACACCCGGTACCTCGTCTGCCATGCTTACTGCTGTCACACTTGAATATTTCTAAGAACAATGAGAATCAAGAAGATAACCAACCTCCAACCTGCAAAGACAGAGAGGGATTTGTGTATATTCATAATTTAACAAAGACAATTGAGAGATGTTTCAATTATGAAAATTATGTTAATGAGGAGAAGTAATTTATTTTTCATGTTATACATATGATTCATATTAAGACCTGGAAGGATTCCTGCTGTAGATAACGGCCCTTTCTTTTTAAAGAAAGCAAATCAAATTTGAATCCAATCTAATACAATATATTAGAAATGCAAGTCACTGTTCGAGAAATGGCACTTGTGGACTTCCCTTAAGTAACATCAAATATTAAACTCTTCTAGATCCGGTGAATGTGTTATTACAGCCATTAATTCGTTGTGAATGGTGTGGGAGTGATTGACCATGAAAATGGGCGGGAAACTCAAGTGATGGATAGGTTAATCATAGAGGACAGCAGTTGAATACTTTAAACCCAGAGGTATGTGGTGTGCGCCCTCATCACTGGCCTCTCTTAGCCCTCTGATGCATCTGCTGACACAGGCCAGTGGATGGGTTGCCTTGTGGGAGGCCACAGAGGGTGAGAAGAAAGGTGTCCCTAGGTGGTAGAGGACATAGGCCTTTACATAAAGGGGACAATCATGTTGCTACAACAGGATCATTGTGACAGTTTATTGCAGAGGGAATACACCTCAAATTGGAACCGTGGACCTAAGGTCATTCCAGCAGTCTGTTGACCTTTTGTGTGGTCTGCCCACCATGCTCCAATTAGGCCTAAACAAATGTTGTGTTGCCATCTAGCATTGCTATCATAAATGAGGAAGTGAGCATATGTTTTCAGGAAGTCAAAATAACTAACAGCCATACCCTGATCTCTAGGGCACAATACTGAACTGTTCATATTCAAAAACAAAACTGTCCACATTCTATAAACTAAAGGACAATTTGAATACAATTTCCATTGTTTAGTATCCTCTTACCACACAGTGTACATGATGCTGGCTTGATTCTAATGGGAATCACTGATAATAGAGGAAGTATGTCCATTGTTCAACATAAACCTATTCAGGACTACACTGGTCAGCATGTTTGCACACAATTGCTGATTGGGACAGAAACAGGGTTGTTGAGGCTAAGATTAATCACTATGTGTTACTGACACAGTCATCAGTCAGTGGAAACCTTCCAGTGTTTTCATCTTCTCAATATGCTCTACCTTGAAAAGAACATTTGTTATATCCGTGCAATGATTCATTATATGCTTAGCACCTTTCATTCAAATCACTGCTGTAACCAAGTCAAGCTACTTCTACAAGTAATATGCATTTTCCCATTTCAATTGAGATGTTTAAGCCGAACTAAAACAAAAGAGTGGAGCCCTTCGTAGCGCTGCCTTGTGTGGGGGGGAAAGCATACTGTGGCTATGGATGAGTTCTGACAGTAAATGTGTACCATTGGATCGGAGGGAGCAGTGCTGAAGTAACCTACTGAGGGACTGTTTGTTTTTGCTTGGATTTGTATGAGCCCTGAGGGAGAGATTACACATAAATCTAAAGCCCAGCCTTGTCTCCTCGTGCCTGTGTTATGTGTGAATCGTAAACCCGATACATTTGAATACTAAATTAGGAAGCACACGAATACAGCACAGTAGCAAACTGGGTTGTCTCCCCTTCTCATATTTCTGCACCCTCACCATTCCCATACACAGTCTGTCCCCACACATAATAAAGATCCTCCATTTTGGGTATGTGTTTTGTGGGGGACTTTGAAGCAGTGTTACAATAATTGACTTAGTTTTCATTGAGCTTGGGGATGTCTTTAGGCAGTAATATGCTGTGAGCTGCTCAACATAAAATGTTAGGTGGATGGTTGGGTTTGACAGGTTTCTATAAGGCTTCATATCATTTCTTACAGGGTTCAATTAAGGTTTCTATAACATTTACATTTACATTTAAGTCATTTAGCAGACGCTCTTATCCAGAGCGACTTACAAATTGGTGCATTCACCTTATGACATCCAGTGGAACAACCACTTTACAATAGTGCATCTAAATATTTTAAGGGGGGGGGGGGTGAGAAGGATTACTTTATCCTATCCTAGGTATTCCTTAAAGAGGTGGGGTTTCAGGTGTCTCCGGAAGGTGGTGATTGACTCCGCTGTCCTGGCGTCGTGAGGGAGTTTGTTCCACCATTGGGGAGCCAGAGCAGCGAACAGTTTTGACTGAGCTGAGCGGGAACTGTACTTCCTCAGTGGTAGGGAGGCGAGCAGGCCAGAGGTGGATGAACGCAGTGCCCTTATTTGGGTGTAGGGCCTGATCAGAGCCTGGAGGTACTGAGGTGCCGTTCCCCTCACAGCTCCGTAGGCAAGCACCATGGTCTTGTAGCGGATGCGAGCTTCAACTGGAAGCCAGTGGAGAGAGCGGAGGAGCGGGGTGACGTGAGAGAACTTGGGAAGGTTGAACACTAGACGGGCTGCGGCGTTCTGGATGAGTTGTAGGGGTTTAATGGCACAGGCAGGGAGCCCAGCCAACAGCGAGTTGCAGTAATCCAGACGGGAGATGACAAGTGCCTGGATTAGGACCTGCGCCGCTTCCTGTGTGAGGCAGGGTCGTACTCTGCGGATGTTGTAGAGCATGAACCTACAGGAACGGGCCACCGCCTTGATGTTAGTTGAGAACGACAGTTTGTTGTCCAGGATCACGCCAAGGTTCTTAGCGCTCTGGGAGGAGGACACAATGGAGTTGTCAACCGTGATGGCGAGATCATGGCCATGATATAAGGCCTCACTCACATCATTGAGCTCCACTGCTGTATGACATGGTCACCAGAGGAGGCTGGTAGGAGGAGCTATAGGAGGATGGGCTCATTGTAAAGACTGGAATGGAATAGATCAAATCAAATCAAAGTTTATTTGTCGCATGCGCCGAATATAGCAGGTGTAGACCTTACAGTGAAATGCTTACTTACAGGCCCTAACCAACAGTGCGATTTTTAAGTAAAAAATAGGTATTAAGTGAACAATAGATAGGTAAAGAAATAAAAACAACAGTAAAAAGACAGTGAAAAATAACAGTAGCGAGGCTCTCTATATAAAGTAGTGGAACTGTATCAAACACATTAAACGTGGGAACCGTTCCATTGATTCAATTCCAGGCATTACAATGAGCCCGTCCTCCTATAGCTCCCCCCACCAGGCACCACTGACGGCCACACTTTATGTGGAGCACTCTTTTAATGTCTGTCCGTTGAAACTGGAGGTTTCTGTTCGAACTGAAGAGGACTGTGCCCGTTGGCTGAAAAATGCATGTGGCCCAAATTTGAATCAAAAACACATTAAGACGGCCTTTTTTTGAGTACATGGATGGCATCTGACATTTAGTTTAGTATACCTATTTCCCACTATATCATGGGCATGGTAAAGTGGGTGGAGTCACTCTGTCACCTGCTAACCTAGACATAGAACAAGGAAGTACATTGTGCATCTCCATGCACTGTGCGGAACGCTCTGCAAGGAAATGCCAAAGGCTACCACTACAAAACCACCTACCACAAAAGTGTATTTACCAAAGGGCATTCAAATGTAATCACTTTCTAAAGCCTCGGAAAGAAAGAAGGTTCCTGTTTGGAAACCCAAACCAAATGTTCCATGAAATGAATATGAGAAGTATGGCTTTGGGAAATATCTGGCGAGGCAAAACTTTTAAAGAGAAAATTGTCTCCTATCATTGTCCCCTCATTCTCTGACCAATATCGTAAATACCGACTAGCAGTGTCTGAGAGCCGTTCTGACCCGTCCTCAGCTCTCTCTTAGCATGGTGTTGTTGCAGGATCCCTTTAGGTGTTAAATGGAAGTTGAAGTTAAACCTGAAAAGACTTCCTCTCATTAATAATGCATAGAGGGGTTTGTTTGTCCGCTGTGACTCACTCCAGTGGGCTCCGCATCAATTCCACCACCGCTGCTGTGGTCCACAGCATAAATTACAACCCTGCTAGTTCGCCTCGTTAGAGTCACCCGCTGTTGCATATGCATGTTAGTGATTTAGTCAACTACCTTTTGCATAAACAAACCTCTCATCATACATTCAGGTTTAGTGTCTCCGAGTGCTTTAATGCCACCCTGGTGCCTATATGCTTATCCTACAGTGCTAACTGGCAAAGACATGACAGAATCTCCCATAAGCCTCGTAGATGAAACAGCTTGGAGATGGCGGGAAATGAATGCATTAGTTTCACCTAAATAAAATCAAATGCTTTTATTTGTAACATACACGTGTTTAGCAGATGTTATTGCTGGTGTAGCGAAATGCTTGTAAAACGTGTCACATACTGCAAATGAGCTTCAGGCAGTTAGGGCAGCATGACATGTTCGTCCTCAGAAGAGCCTATAGGTCTATTTGCAGCCCTAGACTCTTTCCCCATTGGCAGCAATCTCCATTGGCAGCAATCTCTATGGTCCAATGGTAGTGTAGCCCTGAGGGAAGTAGGCCAGAACACCCAGGGCATCAGAGCCAAGCTCCTCTCCCAGTGGATCCCAGGCAGCCCAGGCAGCCATTCCCCAGTCTACTTGTTCCCATTGGGGCCCTGCTGCATACAGGGTAATGATGGATTTTCTTGTCATCCCCTGTGAATAACTAATGAAGCCCTGATTCAATGGTCGTACATTCAGTTTTTGTAAATTCCCACTGTTTTGCTTGCTCAGGGCACTTTCATACACTTACATAGCTAAACTTTTTGCATTGAATATATTATTGGTGGATTTTATTTGAGAGGGCTCCTGTATTCTCCATAAGCAGTCAGCGTTGAGGAAAGATGCTTATTTCAAAGGATGTTTAACTCAAAGTGTAGATGCTATTTGATCTTCGTTGTAAGTTGTGTGCCTTCAAAGTGCCTACAATAATCATATTAGGGCAATACATAGACCCAATGTTTACCATTTGACAACTGACATAACACAGCGTAACTGTGAGGCCAACTAGTAATACTGTTTCATAGGAGGGGGCAGACGAGGGTGCTTCGGGAGCTGAGAGCTCATGTTACCTTGAAGGGAGTGTTTCAATGCACTGAATTCAAGTCTGTGATTGCGAGACAGGCTTCTGCTCTCATATGTGGAGCCTCTGGCGGTCTCTCCTCCGCAGCGGCGAGCCAGGGCTTCAAGGCAAAGACATGACAGATTCTCCCATAAGCCTTGTGGATGAAACAGATACAGTAACTAGTGCAACTGTCTCCCAATGAGGTATACTGTATGTAAAGCTGTCAGACTGTATCCTATCTAACGGCTCTCAGACACCTAATACCTTTTTTGCACTATTGGTTAGAGCCTGTAAGTAAGCATTTCACTGTAAGGTCTACACCTGTTGTATTCAGCGCACGTGACAAATAAACTTGAATTTGATATCTCACTCTTTCTCTCTCTCTCACTGTCTCTGTCTCTCACTGTCTCTCTGTCTCTCTCTCTCTCTGTCTCTCACTGTCTCTCTCTCTCTCTGTATATCTCTTTCTCTCTCTCTCTCGGTCTCTGTCTCTCCCAGAGGAAAACACATTTGCAAATTGTATTAGACAGACTGTATTGGTCAGAAGGACACAGCGAGACTGGATTCTCAGATTAATCTGGTCATATCTGTCCTGCTATATATAGTCATGTTATCTCCCTCTCATGTCTGTGTCCAAGGCCTTGCCCCCCCCCCACCCCCCCCCACCCTCAGCACACCCCTCGTCTCTGCGGTCCGTCTTTATATCTTGCTCCGTCTTTCTCTGTCGGATGGTGAAGTTGCCCCAATCCCCTGGTTCCTCCCAATGACTGCCCTTTATTTCATGTCATTGAAAATGCATACGCTTCTTGCTGGGAACGAATGAAAAAGGTAAAGATGGGCGACCAGAAGTGGAGAATCAATTGAGCTGAAATAGAACTGCTTCTCTTGGGGAAGGAAAACATTGTGCTTACTGAGGTACTGAATTGCTTTGGAGAGAAAGGGAGGAGGTGGATGCATGCTTCAGCTATATCCAATGGTATTAAAGTCATGCATTAATTACTAAACGGAATATTGCCTGGAATTGAATGGAATGTTCTCTCTAGCCCCCAATCCTGTTTGTTTGAAAATGTACTTGCTTCCTTTGTGGCATCAATGGCATACTTTGTGGACATGCCAGGCCTCTTCAGAAGAAGGGACTTGCACAGACAGCTGCAAGGCACTGCACACTAATGAGTTTTTATCTAACTGTACTTCCCTGATAAGTGAGGGGTATTGTGCCGCAGCTCTGTGCATTGAATTGTTTTTCAGACACAGTCCTTTTCTTACCCCATGACAAATGGAATCGCCTCATAAATTCAGTCAGGAAATGCTTTCACAATGGTATTTATCTCAATGGAGGCGAATGTATGTCACCGCAGTGATCAAAAACGTGACGAAAACGAACAAAGGAAATACGTAATGATAAAGTACTGTATGTGGAGATGCACACAATTTCCACAGTTTGTGCACTGAACATGCTCTTCAGACATTCTACAGACATCATGACCTTCTACAGCAGAGGCAGAAAAGGAGGTGTAGCAAGAACTATACCAGTTTTCTTAATGTTTTGCTAGATTGCTTTTCAGTGTTGTCACATACGGTATATCCTGTGGTGGTGTTGGGGGATGGTGGTTGTGGTGGAATGACACGCTTGCACTATGTATGGACAGTGCACTACAAACCAGCCAACAACTTCAGCACGATGGACAGCAGCAAGGGAAAAAGGTCAACCAATGCATAAAGATGTAGGATCTTCATTTGAGTCAGTTTTCTACAGCAGGAACATAATACTGCAGTAACAGAAAATGTGGATTATTATGTGTATTATAATTCATCTATATTTTTGTAGGGGTTGATACATTTTTCGTAAGGGAAAAACAAGTCTGAAATTTCTAAGTGGCAATTACAATCTTCAGAAGTCTTTTTAATCCTCAAATACACTACAAGTTTGACATTTTCGTTCTCCTGCAACTGGAGGATCAAATTAAGATCTTGCATCTGTATGAAGTGCTGGTAGAAGGAAGTAAGGCTGTGTTTACACAGGCAGCCCAATGCTGATCTTTTGCCCAATTGTTGGCAATGAGCTGATCTGATTGGTCAAAAGACCAATTAGTGGAACAAGATCAGAATTGCGCTGCCTGTGTAAATGCAGCATTACACAACTCTTCCCCACTGGGGGAATCCTAAAGAGCAACAGTTATCCTTTCGTCAGGATGAACTCTAATATATGTAAATGTTGACCATTTGTGCGGAATCTATTTCAAATGCATATCTGCTGGGAGAGCACTTTTTAAGTTGCTGAAAACAGCTCCACTTGCCCACCCAAATGAGGGTGAAACTGTGCTCGCCCTTTTGCATGCCTGTTTCCATCTCCCCCAGCTAATTACTCTAAATAGCCAATTAGCCACATATATTAGCATTTCATACATCCACCTCCGTCATAAATCTAGCTTAAGTGTAGTGTATTTGGTCATTTTGAAGATAGAACATTTGCTTAAATAGTGAATAATTGGGCTAATTAAGAGCTTTGAGGGCCAAGGGTTGAGGCCAACTATGTAAGTCCAGACCTCCAGAATTAGAATGACACAAATGTTCTATTCTACAACAGGCTATTTGGTATTCCTGACAGTGTGATGCTTTATAAAACTTGAAATGACTTACTGCTCTGGCATCTCTTGTAAATTCCCAATACCACACTCAATTGTTCTTCAGTGGATCGAGTCCTTCAACAGGCTGATGACCTAGTACGATTCTCACCTTTCCAGGGAGCAAGAAATCTCATTACAAAGCACAAACTCCATTCCGGATGGCCCTTTAAAAAATATGATAAGCCATGGAGAATGGCTTGGAATTACAGTGTGCACTGATGGAAACAGTAGCCTTAATGGATAGAGCTTTTAGAGCTAAAGCCATATCCAAAGTGGAGTTATTGGGAACTGCGGTATGAAAGCACTTCGGACAGTTTGCTCAGTTGGTACAATGAAAATATAATCGTCTGAAACTGTAGATCTAATATACAAAACCTTCCTTCAACAACATTCATTGATTTGCAACATAAACAAACTAAAAGGTTATGGATTTGTCCCAACAATAATTGTGCATTATGCCACAGACCTGTATTGAGTAAACTTGTAGACAATTCAATTATACTAAGGCCTATTACAAACCGACAAACCAATTGAGGTATTGTCAGAATTGTCTTAACCAACAACAGTAGAACAAATCCAATAAGAAAACAATTAGGTTGCAGACAGCCTGTATATGTCATAAGAACAGGGAGAGCACAACCAACACTTACAGTTTAATTTAATTCTGTCTGTGTAAGAGTAAGATACAACTTGGGATAATACCTGCAGGTTTTATTGCAATTTTCCAGACCATCAACTCAGCACTCACGTCTCTGGCCTTTTGCGCCCACCAGCTGCCGGTGGGCAGGAGGATGTATGCCGACACGTCTTCTGCTGCTGACTCAAGACATGGCAGACTAAACTGGGATCTACTGTACAGTCTTACATGGATAGTTCACCCAAAATGATATATTTGTATCCTTACGCTGTAAGCAGTCTTTGGACAAGGTTTGGCAGCAACCCATGCTTTGGTTTAGTTTCCCTGGCACTCTTTCCAACGATTTAGCATTTGTGGCACAAATCCCATTCAAGTCATGGTACTGATATTAGCATTTTTCACACATTGTATTCAAGTAATCTATGTGACTTTGTTAAGCTTCACAATCAATGTCGATACTTTCGGGGGATTGCGCGAATAATGCTAATAAAGTTTAGCATTCAGAAATGGTATCAGGGAAATAAAACCAAACATGGATTACTGTCATACCTTGTATATAGGGGCTGTCTGTGAGGTAAAATCAGTGCCTAAAGTTCAAGTATGCTAACTATGCACATACAGGAACAACGGCACTAATTTCCTCTTTTGTCAATTACTTTGCTCTGCCAACGCAGCTTTCTACCCCACCAATTAACCTTCTGAAACCGAGTGGAGTTCCTTAATCACATTATGCTGTGGGAGAGAACCAGGGTTCTGAGTGACAGCGAACCCTGCCTCAGCACTCTCATTAAGAGGATATGAGCAGAATGATTCACTGTCTCCTCCTTTTTCTCCACTCAAGTTCATCAAATTACACATTAACATTTTTTATCCGTCCAGGAACCTGTGAGGTGACATGGCGTGTTTAGGGACAGAACACTGACACTGTGTGATATCCAGCTAGGCCAACAACAAATGTCAGAGTGGCCAAAAACAGATTGGTGGGAGACAGAGAACACCTGGGGGCCTGAGCTTAAAGGTCATGAACAGTCAAAATCATGTTTTTCCTGAAATTGGATGATATTTGAAGGAAACCAGATCAAAATATGATGACCGAAGTATGAAAAATGACAGTTGCTTCTACATTGACAAAGTTCGATCGTAAAGTTACTGGTCCCCTCCCACATGTCAAACACTTTGATTAATTATTAAAGGGGACAAGGTGACATCGCCTTAACTCTAATTTTAATACACCAATGGTAACTTGATATTCTCTTACCTAATTGAAATAAGTACCGGCTTGTAACCAACATCAGTGTGTTTGCAGAGGGGCGTGGTTCATAGAGCTTGACTAGGGTGTCAGCAAATATAATTAAGAGTTTTCCCTATTCATCTATGGCAAAGATACTTATATGTTTCACCTGTCATCTGTATCTGGTGTTAGCTAGTTACTGACTAAATAGGTATTCAGCCAACATGGAACAAAAAGGGTGGGGGTGGGGGTGGGGGTTGTCGTTCAAAACTCAGACACATCTGTCAGTGTTACTGTGAACGACATCAGAAGAAACATGCTAAATGGGAGATGTATAAAAGAAAATATATATATCATTTATGCAATTTCAATGTTGTTTGAGTTGCTTTGTGTATCACCAAATTATCTTGAGATGATTTTAGCGCAACACTGCTCACTGCATCCACGTTGTTTGACCTAGGTGTTTCAAAGAGCTGTTTCCTTGAATCATTCCTCTGCCAGAATCTTACGCACATATTCTGTAGTCCTTGTGCCAAGCATTTTACATTATTAGCACTCGGTGGAGTTACTGGATATAATGTACATATTAAGTTGTAGTATTTTAGCTATTGATTAATACATGGAATGTTGGGAGATAAGGAAGGTACTTCGGCGATCTATGGTCGATGATTTGTAGACGTTAAATAAACAGTACATAATGCTCAAGGCAAAAGCACAGTTGGTTTGGGAAAAAATAAAAATGTCTTTTTTTATATGAATACACCAGCAAATTGCTCTTCTTTATCTTTTTAAATACTAATCACAATTCCCTGACAGAATATTTCATGCAGAATGTCTTATGATAATGGCTTTTTGTGGTTGTTTACATTTTATACGTACGCCAATAATGGAACTGCAGTCTGGACTCTTTCGGCTAATTGTTGCAAGTCACTATTCAGCTTTAAAAGCTCCAGAGAACCAGAGATCTGCATTACACATATCAACCCCCAATGTTCGCCCAGTATGTGGTGACAAGGAACTATGCCAATAATAGACATGGAACATCTGATTCACTCTGACCGTGGCAGCCCTCAGAGGTCACCGTTCCTCTCCAATACATGACCCATAAAGAAACCCTAGCCTGCCTGATAATAGTGCTGTGGTAGCTGTATCATAAACCCATATGGTCCTGCAGCCGCCACCATGATGTGTAATGCATCTCTATTAAAGTCAGCTTGGGAGTTCAGACGTGGAACATAGAAGCATTAGCATAGGATTACAGGTCGTGAACCTTTATGTGTATTTCTTTGTTTTACTTTACTTTCATACAGTATTCTGCAGTGCTCGTATTTTGTATATTTCAACCTCTCTTAAATAATTATCTGAGCATTTCCTTTCAGATTGTGGTATGACTCCTCAATACTTGGCGATGCAGACATCTGATTCAGTAGAGTTGAAGATGGAAATACCTGCAGTGCTTACTGAATACACTGTATTTTCCGACTTAGCAACAGATAAGGACATACAATCTACTTAGTCATTCTGCTAGGGTACTGTAGTCATTTCAGTACAAGAAGCATGTTCAGAATAATCTATGTCACTATGGAGATACTGTACAATATCTCTAACCTCCATTCCCAAACATAGAAGATATGACTAGCAGATGATAGTAGTCAGCAACAGAATGAAGGAAAGCTTCAGGATTGGATGAGATAGTAAGGAATGGAATCAATCATTGAGAGGCACAGTGGCAGCAAGGACATTGGGCTTGTCAGGCTATTCCACTGGCCACATTTGATCTATACAGAAAGCCTCAGACTCTTGGCTGGAGAAAGCGATGGAAATAGAAAGGTTGGAGGCAAAATGGAAATATTGAAAGCTGTCTAGTGAGATGGCTATGTTGGGGAATAAAATTGTTTTCGTCTTTTGAAATGAAAGAATTTGACATGGCATATATTCCAGAGAGGACAACACGGAAGGGAAAAAATGTTTTAGTTAAGGTTAAGCTATACTGAACTGATGGGTAGGATGTCTGGCATACAGTATCACAAAAAAAAACGAATAGTAAAGTTATACTCTGAGAGGGGAGGTAGGCAAGAACATGCAGGTAGCAAGGATATTATCTCAGTTAAGGTGGGAGTGATGCAACAGTTTGAAAAGCATTTAAATGCTGACTGCTGGTAGAATTTATCTGGCACAAAATGTTCTGATAAAACTTGTCAGCATTTGCATTTTTATTGCTATTGTCCATTTGAATGTTCTCTCAAAAACTCACCGATAATGGGATGAGCATTTTGCGAGGCTGCGTATGAGCAGATGCTACCTCACCTAAAAGGCAGAACAGACATCAAATACGATGCTACATCCCCTGTGAAATGAAAGAATCAAGTGCTTAAGTTACAGCCATCCCATGTAATGTCACAGCTATGCCGGCACCCTTCTGGTTCGATTTACAGCAGTTCCCTGCCCTGGCAGGATGTCTTCTCCCACAGCAGCAGCCTGGCTGTGAAAGCTGCACCTTCCATCCGCCCACCCACTGTGATCCACAGGTTCCCTCACAAACAAGGATGGTGGAGTCACCAATACCCAACCAACCAACGGCTAGTGTTCCACTGGCAGGTGGCATATCATAGTATATTCCCAGTGGCTGGTGCCTTCATGGCCTGACAGCTTCACAGCTACTCACACTAACAATTATACATACAGTAGTGCCATGTATTAATATTTCTGAAATGTTCATGCACTTACTGGAGTTACTTCACATCAAAATATGAAGTTAGGAGGGCTACTTTTGTGGAGTAGAGTAAAATTGAATATTTTGAGTTATGTAATTGCCCCAAAAACATTAATAATAAAGTGTCTCCGGGAGCTGCGTCCATTGTAAAATATGAATACTGTAGGAAGTGTACAAAGGGTACATGTGCTATAATGATACCTCGATTCATAATGTTCTGAATTTAATTAGCTATCGAGTATCTTGGTTGGGTTCCCTTGAACCGAGTTATAATACGGTTCACTGCAGAGACATGTTGCACAATCAGGTCCCATAGCTGTTTTGTTCACACAGTGACACATTCAAGGTCTTTGCCTGTTACATAAATAGTTGAGAGACAAGAAGGTGCAGATATAGAAAGAGACAGCCGAATAGAAAAGACAGGTTATTTTCTTGAATACTCCCTCCACACTCGCTGTAATAATCACAGAATGCTAGGTTTGATGGCTCCATGGCGGGGGCCACTTAAATAAAACATCCACATGTATGTCGACACACTCTTGGACGGTCTGACAGCAGTTTATTTTGTCGGTTGACTTGATGATCCGATTCGAGTTGATAGTCATGACATGTATCTGTAGTGCATGTCTGATGAAGTATAAACCAGCTTACAGTGCAGAATGTGTTGTAGGGAGGCTCCAGGCGGGGAGAATGCTGGTTTATCATCAGCAACTATAATCTAATCTATTCTGAAGGAGAGGCTCAGGTATAGATGTAAAGATCAAGACTAGATTGGATACCATTCTCTAATTACTTTTGACACCATTACCCTTATAGAGCAATATGGGAGTCCTCTCTAAGGTCCTCTTAACTCTCCTCTGAACTTTGCCCCGGACCCAATCCTTTGAGCAGACGGGGCACTCGCCCAAATGAATGAAGGTTTCAATTAGTCACGCCTAATGGACCCTCATCCAATACGGATTGGATGGGTTACAGAGACTGGTGCCTTTAGGCTACTTCTAAAAGAAAGGCCTGTGAACTGAGTCATCCTCGTCAAAATAATCCAGGACCCATTGAAGATGCAGGTTTGATACCTGCAGGGAAATGAGAAGCCTGAACTGTAGCTTTCTTCCATTGATCGTTAGTATTATTCCAAATAAGAGTCTCCCTTGGGGGTAAGCATCTGCTATAACAGCACAGTATGTGGTGGGATTTAGGCTGAACTGAATTTAGACACGGAATGACTGTACTCATCCATTCATATTACATTGATGAGCTAACTACAGTGTGTAAAGATTGGACAGTAGAAATGTATTCTGTCATACCAGTGAGAACTCTGAAAAGGCATATTACAGTGAAGTGTTTGCCAAAATAGCAAGCTATTGTTAGAGCCAAGGGTTGACTAAGCCCTGGTCTGAGGAAAAATGGATTTGGATAACCAGTATTCATACAAAGTTCAAAAGGATTATTCCGCCAGTAGATGGCACTTTTCCCACTTCACATGGTCTACTATCTCACCTCCCACAATCCGGTTATCACTGAGATCACTGCAAACATCTCAAAGCCATTACTACAGCAGCCTAGACATGTAAAATGAAGCCTGTAAAAAGGAGACAGTCTATGATATGTTTCTTTCTTCAAGTACTGTACATTCAGTTTCCAAAATGTTTTTTTAAACCCTTTCAAGCTATTTCAAGGAAATTCTCAACACAAGATCACATTACACTAGAAAACAGCAACACACATCTCTCTGTCTGGTCAATAGCCTGTTCTCAGGCAGTTAAGGAGAATAAGCTATGACCAATAGGGTCTCACAAAATATTATTCATGGTTTTAAGTACAGGTATGCTCAATTGTTCCTTCAATGTGTTTTCATACACAGTCTCAACATTTGCGAAACTGGCAAACGACTTCAGCAGAACGATTCTCAGTGTTCTCACAACATAAAATGGAATAGTAAATGTTACAAATACATCTTCAAAGGAAATGCACCTATTGATGAGTGTGGGGGAGGGGAGGCATAAAAACAGATGGTCAAAGATCCTACTTTAAAGGTGAGTGGCCTCAGGTCTAAGCTTTTGTTGTGAGCTGTAAAAGTCTGTACCGTTCCTTTCCTCGCCTGAGTACGCTACGAAGTGAAGGCAATTCTTCAATCTCATGTACTATGCGAGTAAATAAAACATTCCTTGTGCAATCCGTCACTCATTATGTGAATCAGAGCATCAGATATTCATATGTTAAATTGATTTCCAATTGTAGCAATATTACAAGGCCCCACCCCCAACCAACGGTTCAATCTCCATCTTGGAGCTTGACATGACTTGAAGGTCAATTGAGATGTCTAGCTGGCTTCAACGTGAATGGGATGTGATGGAACAGAGAGCACAAATGAAGTTTCACGCAGGGCAACCTAGTCACAGCTTACTGTCAGCAGTGAGTAGAGAATCGTCAGGGGCGTCTGTAATAAATGGGTGACAGCTGTCTCTGAACACGGCATCCATCTCCCTGTTTTAACATACATTTATTTTGCCTCTCTCAATGCTAATTCGCTGCGGAGCAGGCTGCGCCAGCCTCTATTAACAGGCTAGTTTGCGCCGCGACACTAATCACACTCATTATTAATCATGAAGTGCAAACAAACCATCTACCCTTTTCAATATGGACGATTCCCTCATGAGAAATACGGCATGCTTCATCCATCTTGTGGCAAGGTCACAGAAAAATAGTAAGCAACGATATCCCACTTTGGTTTTATGATGTCACATTGCATTTAAGACATTACCATGGTGATATGGCGCTAACGTAATCATTAATAGTGCCTGCGGAGCACATAATCAGGTCTGATCACTGCTCTCGGGGCTGAATGAAATAGAATGACTGAGACATAAACAGGCATTCTATTTAGTTCCGCCCTTGGGAACACTGATCATTTCTACCTTCGCATTGCTGGAACGCAGGGATGGAAAAATCACCACATGAACAAGGCCTATATATGTTTCAGTTTGCAAGTCACAACAGCAGCTTGCATGAGAGTACGCCTTTGAAGAATGGGAAAGAAAGGGTTAAATCCCCTCTGATGAGTTTGAGAAGCATCAATGGCTGACTCTATAATGTTGTTTTATGATCACTTTACGTATCCACCTAAAGGCTCCCTCTAGAACTCCATCTTTCATAGGCTAATCACAGATGGTCTGTGGTAATCCATTCAAATGACTCTTCAATTCAATTAATTACTGGTCCAGGTGGACTAGAACCGGGCACTTAAAGCTAGAATCCTTAATTGAAGCAATAACAAAGCGCCACCCCGCCTGTGTTTTGGTAAAAAGCTGAGGACCTGGAGAAATGTAACCATTCTCAAATTCATAGACAGAGATGTGGATGCAAGGACTGACCATCCATGATATCAACATTATAGTTTTACATTTTCTTTTAAGGCTATACAGTGTTTGTTTACATTTACGTTGTTTACAAACATTGGCGTAAAACAAGCTTGTATTCTGGGTTCTGATGGGGTACAACTGTTGAACTAAGCTCATGACGCATTTACAGTATAAGTTCTATTCTTTAAGAATCAATGGGTATAGACTGAGTATACCAAACATTAGGAACACCTTCCTAATATAGAGTTCCACCACCCCTTTGCTCTAAGAACAGCCTCAATTCGTCGGGGCATGGACTCTACGAGGTGTCGAAAGCTTTTCACAGGAACGCTGGCCCATGTTGACTTTAATGCTTCTCACAGTTGTGCCAAGTTTGCTGGATGTCCTTTGGGTGGTGGACCATTCAAACCAAATCCTATTGTATTTGTCACACAACAGGTGTAGACCTTAAATGTAAATGTTTACTTACAAGCCCTTAACCAACAATGCAGTTTTAAGAAAAATAAGTAAGTAAAAAAATACATAAGTAAAACATTTTTCTAAAAAAGAATTAAAGAGCAGCAGTAAAATAAGCGGGGCTATATACAGGGGGTACCGGTACAGAGTCAATGTGCGGGGGCACCAGTTAGTCGAGGTAAATGAGGTAATATGTACATGTATGTAGAGTTAAAGTGACTATGCATAGATAATAAACAGAGAGTGGCAGCAGCGTAAAAAAGGGGGTGGGGTGGGGGGCTTCCTCTGATACCACCTGGTATAGAGGTCCTGGATGGCAGGAAGCTTGGCCCAAGTGATGTACTGGGCCGTACGCACTATCCTCTGTAGTGCCTTGTGGTCGGAGGCTGAGCAGTTGCCATACCAGGCAGTGATGCAACCAGTCGATGGTGCAGCTGTAGAACTTCAGGATCTGAGAACCCATGACAAATCTTTTCTGTCTAATGAGGGGGGGGGGGGGGGGGGGAATAGGCTTTGTCGTGCCCTCTTCACGACTGTCTTGGTGTGTTTGGACCATGATAGTTTGTTGGTGATGTGGACACCAAGGAACTTGAAGCTCTCAACCTGCTCCACTACAGCCCGTCGATGACAATGGTGGCGTGCTCGGTCCTCCTTTTCCTGTTGTCCACAAACATCTCCTTTGTCTTGATCACATTGAGGGAGAGGTTGTTATCTTGGCACCACACTGCCAGGTCTCTGACCTCCTCCCTATAGGCAGTCTCATTGTTGTCGTTGATCAGACCTACCACTGTTGTGTTGTCGGCAAACTTAATGATGGTGTTGACAGGGAGTACACGAGGGGACATTCTTGATACACACTGGAAACTGTTGAGTGCGAAAAACTCAGCAGTGTTGCAGTTATTGACACAAATCGATGAGCCTGGCACCTACTACCATACCCCATTCAAAGGCACTTAAATATTTTGTCTTGCCCATTCATTTTCAATGGCACACATATACAATCCATATCTCAATTGTCTAAAGGCTTAAAATCCTTGTTTAACCTGTCTCCTCCCCTTCATCTCCACTGATTGAAGTGGATTTAACAAGTGACATCAATAAGGGATCATAGCTTTCACCTGGATTCACCTGGTCAGTTTATGTCATGGAAAGAGCAGGTGTCCTTAATGTTTTGTATACTCATGAGGACTGGAGCCGACTTGACCACCATCTCCTAGTGGCTAGTAATGGGTAGTCTACGGTGTTGTAGGTCCATTGCTGCTTTACATTCAACCTCAGCTGTTACGTTCAAGGATATTTGACGGCTGTTTCTTGTAGACTAAATATAGAACATGGAAAAATCAATTGTGTTGATTGAGCACCACTGGGCCCTGGCCTTTTCACAGGTGTTTGTGGATGTTTTCATTTGAATTCTCATGACTGTGTTTTTCCTCGAGTTCAGGCTGTAGTTATATGAATCGCAAAGCATCGCATTTAGCAGGCTACAGGAAAAGAACATTGACAGAATGCATCATCAAGCCTGTTAGTTGATTAAAATGTCGTTCTCTCAACCCAGGCTCTGTCAGGTGGATAGGATTGCACTGGGGAAATGTTACATATGTTTGCTTCATTGAAAGTGATAAAAGCGCCTAAAATAAATCACAAGGTCACTCCTATGCCTCCAACCCTTTAACCTGTCTCAACTCTGAATACATTGCCCCCACAGCATCAATTTAGTATTGATACCTGTATACAGTTATGTATGAAACGTACAAAACAAAATAGTTGCCATTTGTCTTTCTCTGGGTGCCAACATATATACACTACCAGTCAAAAGTTTGGACACTTACTCATTCAAGGGGCTTTCTTTATTTTGACAATTGTCTACATTGTAGAATAATAGTGAAGACATCAAAACCATGAAATAACATATATGGACATATGTAGTAATCCAAAATATATTTTATATTTGAGATTCTTCAAAGTAGCCACCCTTTGCCTTGATGAGAGCTTTGCACACTCTTGGCATTCTCTCAACCAGCTTCAAGAGTAGTCACCGGGAATGCATTTCAATTAACAGGTGTGCCTTGTTAATTTGTGGAATTTCTTTCCTTCTTAATGTGTTTGAGCCAATCAGTTGTGTTGTGACAAGGTAGGAGTGGTATACAGAAGATAGCCCTATTTGGTAAAGGACCAAGTCAATATTATTGCAAGAACAGGTCAAATAAGCAAAGATAAATGACAGCCTATCATTGCTTTAAGACATGAAGGTCAGTCAATACGGAACATTTCAATAACTTTGAAAGTTTCTTCAAGGGCAGTCGCTAAAAACCATGACAGCCAGATGAAACTGTCTCTTATGAGGACCGCCACAGTAAAGGAAGATCCAGAGTTACCTCCACTGCAGAGGATAAGTTCATTAGAGTTGCCAGCCACAGAAATTGCAGCCCAAATAAATGCATCACAGAGTTCAAGTAACAGCCACATCTCAACACGAACTGTTCAGAGACTGAGTGAATCAAGCCTTCATGATTGAATTGCTGCAAAGAAAACACTATTTAAGAACACCAATAAGAAGAGACTTGCTTGGGCCAAGAAACACAAGCAATTGACATTAGACCGTTGGAAAGTCCAAATTGGAGATTTTTGGTTCCAACCGCCGTGTCTGTGAGACGCAGAGTAAGTGAATGGATGATCTCTGCATGTGTTGTATTCGGCGCACGTGACAAATAAACTTTGATTTGATTTGTGTGGTTCCCACTGTGAAGCATGGAGGAGGAGGTGTGATGGTGTGGGGGTGCTTTGTTGGTGATACTGTTGGTGATACTGTCAGGAACAAGACCCAAAACACATCTACAGGCTGTGTAAGGGCTATTTGACCAAATAGAATGAGGGAGGGCTGCATCAGATGACCTGGCCTCCCCAATCACTCGACCTCAACCCAATTGAGATGGTTTATTATGAGGTGGACCGCAGATTGAAGAAAAAGCAACCAACAAGTGCTCAGCATTTGTGGGAACTCCTTCAAGACTGTTGGAAAAGCATTCCTCATGAAGCTGCTGGAGAGAATGCCAAGAGTGTGCAAATCTGTCACCAAGCCAAAGGGTGGCTCGTTTGAAGAATCTCAAATAATAAACTATATTTTGATTTGTTTAACACTTTTTTGGTTACTACATGATTCCATGTTATTTCATAGTTGTGATGTCTTCACTATTATTATTCATTGTAGAAAAATCTAAAAAGACTTTTGACTGGTACTGTATACATTTAAAAAATCTACTCAGAAGACTGGTATCTGATCAAATCAAATGTATTTATATAGCCCTTCGTACATCAGCTGATATCTGTACAGTGCTGTACAGAAACCCAGCCTAAAACCCCAAACAGCAAGCAATGCAGGTGTAGAAGCACGGTGGCTAGGAAAATCTGATAGACCAACCTGGTCTCAGAGCGTTTCGTATTATTCTGTATGTAAATCCAATACTCTCCATTTAGTGTCACGATTGTCGTAATGATTGGACCAAGGAGCAGCGTGCGTAGATTTCCACATATATTTTATAAATCGAAATTCATCAAACAATAAACAATAAACAATAAAGCACAACCGAAACGTGCCGCTACTGGTGTGCACAAAGGCAACTTACTGTAGACAAGATCCCACAAACACAATGGGGAAAAAGGCTACCTAAATATGATCTCAAATAGGAGACAACGATAAACAGCTGCCTCTGATTGGGAACCATATCAGGCCACCATAGAAATACAATTCACCTAGATGACCCACCCTAGTCACTATCATGCCCCAACCAACATAGAGAATAAACAGCTTTCTATGATCAGTGTGTGACATTTAGTAGGATATGTTATGCTTTGTATGGCATGTATTCCTTTTCCTAAAAGCTTTAATATTTCGTATAGATTGCTGCTTCCATCAATGTAATTGTCTGCATCATTTCCAATCCCCCATATATTTTTGGAGGTAAATATATATATGTATATACACACACATACCCACATATACTGTATATATATATATATATAAATAAAAAACATCCATACATATACACAAAATCTGTAAGACCTTGCAGTCTAAAAAAAACGATGGAATAAGTGAGAGGAGAGATGACCTGTAGTGCTTTAGGGCATATATACATTTTCCCCGCAAACTCTACCACTCCTCCCCCAATTGGAGTAAACTAATAAACAATAACACTTAGGCTTCTACCTTCAGTTTATACATATTATCTACATTTTACAGACGCAATGTATTTTACAATAGTTATATATATTTTTTTTTTTTGTCCTGGCGTTCCTCTATTTCTGATGTTCATCCAGTTTGATTTCTATTTGCCATATATTTGTAACTGTGCTATTTCACAAAAGTTCTGATCCTATATTCATTTTACAGACTCCGTATGTTTTACATTTGTTATCTTGTTGTTATTAGTCCCACCCTTCAGCTCCATTCAACCTCTCCCATCTCTCTCTTAACACCATCCATATTGGAATTCTATTTGCCATATATTTTTTCACTATGCTGTGATGCTTCACAAAAGTACTGAACCTTTCTATTCTCATAGTTTCTACAGATTGTAAATGAAAGATACATTTTTTGGGATAAAATAGTTATTACATTTTTGATCGATTGACTATGACTTTTCAAATTAGTTTTAGGTAAATGTTGCAATTCTTCAGCCATTCCTGGACCTGTGACCAAAAAACGAGCCACATACAGTATGGACAGTACCAAAATAAATGTCTAATGACTCTGCCTCCTCGCAGCAAAATCAGCAGAGCTGGGAAGATTGTATCCCTCATATATGACATGTATTAATTTGTGGATGTCCATCCCCAATTTTGTACGATATGTTATGAATTGCAATTAGTTTGATATGTTACGAATTTGCTTAACTTACAATATGTTACGAATTTGCTAAACTTATGACGTGTTACAAATTCCAGCCATGTGGCTAATGTTAGCTAGGCTAGGGGTTAGTGGTAAAGGTTAAGATTAGGAGTTAGGTAAAAAGGTTAAGGTTAGGGGAAGGGTTTGCTAACATGCTAAGAAGTTGCAAAGTACCTACAAAGTAGGTTGTTCATGATGAGATTCAAACTCGCAACCTCCGAGTTGCTAGACATTTGCGATATACACCCACTTATCCACCTCGACCAGCCTTAATAATAAGTAACCAACCGTCTGCTCTAACCATACCAAACGTAACATATCATACTAATTTGAGTGTCGCTGATTTACATTTACTATGTTACATCTAGTCTATGAGACCAGGCTGATAGTTCTTGTTCCTCTCACCATTAGAGGTTAATATAGAGATAAGCTATCACAAACTGCACCTTATCAGAGGTGTGATTGGCGTTTCTTCATATTCTCACCGTCCAGAGTGCAGTGGCACTACGGTGCTAAATGTCAGTCAGTAGAGATGAGAAGCAGTTTAAAGCTGATGCTGGACAGACCTACTCTACTCTTTTTAAATGACTCGTATAGATAAAATGATTGTGCAGGGGAGTTCATGGCCATGGGAGGGAAAAGCACCAGGGATCCCCTTGATGATGGAAATTGTGACATTTGGCATATGCAAATGTGCAGATTTTTGCTGCAGAACAGCATTCATGAGACAGTAGGAAACATATTTACAACAAAAAGTATGTTTTTTGAGTGAGACATACTGCATGTGGCTTGAAAAATAACAGCCCTACAGCGACGGATCTCATCATTTCAATTATCGCTTGAGGTATTTTGCAATAAGTTCACTATACAGTAGCCTTCACAGAGTATGATATTCTTATAATACGTTTTTTTTTTTCTCTCGGATAAATGTAATTTTGAGGAAGAATGACCTTACTGCACAGTATATGTGTGAGAGATAGTATATTACCGGCACAAACATATGAGACAAACAATAAATGGGAAGCCTGTACGTGATTCAAGGCCACAGGTGAAGGGAGCATGAAGGTCAGCAGTGGAAATCTATTCCGAGTCGATGTCAGTCATCGTTCTCTGATGTCATGAGCATGTCTTCCAGGGGGGGTTCTCAGTCCTCTAGTCTCACTAGCAGTGGAAGATTTACTGTCACCACTGGGGCTTTAATGATAGGGCCTGGATGTACAGAATAAAGAAAAACAAATAAAACCTCCCCTGTCTCTATAATTTAGAAGGTAAAGGTTTTAAACACTGCCATACTGGTTTCTTACTATTCTCTATTTTGTGTCATATTGCACAAAATGCCACAGTGAATCTTGATCTCAATCGCCTCTACAGTACCATGGGAACCATAGGCGATGTTCCATAGTTTTACCACAGCATTCTTTCTGGCACAGAGGACCCTCACCTCTTGCATACGTCCTCAACATCCGTCAAAGCAAAGTGTCAAACACAGGTTCAAAGTGGTCATTAAAAACCATACTCACAGTCTTCGTATTTTCTCCTCAGTTCTAAGGCTAAATAGAATGAGTGCATGGACTTGAAGTCGACCCCTTGGATCATCCTCAGATGAAAAGTTAACATGTTGCTTTTTGCTAAAGTAGCGCTCCCGAGGGCAGTACATCACCACTGTCTATACTGGAGAGATTAAATCAACGCCAGTCAATTGATCTAGCTATCCAGGCATTCACATTGATGTGTTCAACTGTGATAACATTTTGAAGTCCTTCCAAATGTGCCACCCTCGCTCGTGATTGACAAAGACACATCAAAAGCCAGTTTGTCTCACATTGAAATCTAGTTGCCATGGACACTGACATTGTTTGAAATCAAAAGGAAACAGTGTCAAAATTAGCTCCAGTTTGAAATTATGATAAAAAATTGTAAGAGGTAAAAATAATTAAAACATGAAAGACCAATAGATTTAATAGTTCTAATCCTGCTCCGGATGTGCATAATCAATATCATATTTTAGTGATCCTTGCATTGGTGAGCATATTATAACTATTGATGGTTTGACCTTATGGACTCAGGAATGATTGCTCTTCATAGTATCTACAATTCAGCATACCACCATGTGTTTGTCACACCGTGATCTGTTTCACCTGTCTTTGTGCTTGTCTCCACCCCCCTCCAGGTGTCACCCATCTTCCTCGATATCCACAGTATATTCAGTGTTCTCTGTTTGTCTGTTGCCAGGTCGTCTCCTCTTGTCATGTCTTACCAGTGTGGTTTCCTGTCTCGCTGCTTTCACACGGTCTGTTTCTCCGGATCTGACAATTCTGCCTGCCCTGACCCCGAGCCTGCCGTGATGTTCTGTACCTGCCTGACTCTAACCCGTTTCATGAACCTCTGCCTGTCCTAACTAGCAATCATACCACACATAAAAGCATTCAAAGCTTCATCAATTTTCCATATGAATCCACAAGAACAAATAGCTACAGCTGATAGGCAGCGGAGAGACCAGGTGCATAATTGCGCATGAAAGGACAGTGAAGACATGACACATGCAGCTCAAAAACCTTTTCTATTGATCTAGTTTAGGGACATTTCTAGTATCCTACCTATAGTAGTCTACAACACCAAAATACAATGAATAATTGCATTATTATACTCTAGGCTGCAGGGGAAATGTAATTTGAATAACAGCTGAAAAGCCCTGTAATTGGAATGTTTCATTTTTTTATATTTTTTTATATAATAATTTAAATTCAACTTTATTTAACTAGGCAAGTCAGTTAAGAACAAACTCTTATTTACAATGATGGCCTACCCTGGCCGAACCCGGACGACGCTGGGCCAATTCTGCTCGGTGGATCAGTTGTGGGTCTTCTCTCTACAGTTTATAAGGTCTAGAAAGGAACAGTAGCAAGCCAGTCTGGGTGTATTTTTACTTCTGTTTTATTTTCTATTTTACTAAGCTGCGCTGTCTGTTGCAGATCATCATTCTCCCAAGTCCTATAATAGTGTGGCCACATACGCTCCTGGCAGTCCCAGTTATTCAGGAAAGCTTAACACATGCTTCATCATTTCAGCATCCTCAAAATGGCTTGACATTAACTAGGTTTCCATCCAAACTTTTTATGTGAGGAAAGTACATGTTGTATGAAAAATGTCAGGACATCATGGGAAAGCATACCATTTATTATGTTACAGATGAAATAATTATGAACTTCACAGGGCAGTGAAAGTGCACAATGATGAGCTTGATGCGCCTTTCAATAATTCTTATTCTGGTGTCATAATGATCGATGCTTGGCTGCAGTTTGATAAATAAAAATAATATTGCACTTTTGTCCATAATAATCTGATCATGTAGCCTATACCCGCACTGTGTCTGTGAGCTGTTGTCTAGAGCACACATGCCAATACCAGAGTGGACACGTTCACTATACGTACGCAATATTTTTGGAGACAAAACCAGTAGACCTAGATTTGTAAATGCAATGGAAATCCATTTAACTTGTATTTTTTTATTTGGTACATGAGAATTTAACCACAAAATGTATTTTTATGTGCACTACGTATTTATGCACATCATTTTATCTGCAACAAATTAAATTAGATGGAAACACAACTCAATCAACACAATTTCACACTCACGTGCAAATATGTAGACAAAGTATTTCAGCAGATTGTGCGTTTTTGTGTGGCTTAATTTAGTAGGAAAAGACACTTTTGTGTGACTTCATTCATAGGAGCTGACATCGTTCTGCCTCTGAACAAGGCAGTTAACCCACTGTTCCCCGGTAGGCCGTCATTGCAAATAAGAATTTGTTCTTAACTGACTTACCTAGTTAAATAAAGGTGAAATAAAAAAATGAATAAAAAATATCAACACCAAAATACTTAAAATATAATAGTAGCCTCTGGTTTAATTTATTTTAAAGTAATACCAATATTGTTTTCTATGCTTGTTTTCACTTAAAACTTGGGAATCTGTTGCTATGTCGGATTTTATGAGGGTTGCCAGACTGGAGTCAAAAGCTGTACTTGTCAGTATTTTTGTGGTATTGATGATGGTATTTGATTGGGGAATGGGGATACATTATCATTATGGGAAATTAAATAACCAATAATTGTGGGGAAACAGATGACAGATGGGAAACAAAAAAATCTGTTTGGTTTAAATTCCCCTGGTGCAACTGCATGGCATTTGCAACTACAACGAGTCTGTACTGTGATCAATTATGCCACATCAATGCAGTGTAACAGGTTAATGTAAAATAATGAATTATGTTGACTTGCACTTCCAATGATTAGTATGGTCAGGTCAATCATGTTATATACTTAGGCTGTTGTAACAAGGCATATGCCAGCATTGTAGACCTACTGCCTCGGCCTAGAGGCCTACTTAACTTTCAATGCAACGGCTGTTAGAGCTCAGTTTGCCATGTATGAGCCCTGGTTAGAGTCCTCGTTGCAGCTTTCACTTTCTTCCGCTACATTGATGGCAGCGTCGGGATTACGCTCAGCTCACACCTATTTATGTGATCTAGTGGTGGGAGATATTCTGTTCTTCAACATTGTGTTGGGTGTAATTACATTGATATATTTAGTGAACAATGGATAAGCAACAATGGGCGTGACGGATAGAAGTAGTCACCACAGGTATCATCAAGCCTTACATCAAAGTTGCCTGAAGCTGAATGGAAAGTGCAATGCCCTGACCAGTTATTCAGAAGTTAATCCTCTGTATGTCCAATTGATATGAGTTAACTTACCTGTGTGGTAAAAACAAACACATTCTACACCTTTACAAATAACCTGTTTAAAGTGTTATTACAAGCATGATGTTATTTTGTTACTAAAGCTTATACATCTAATAACCTGACAAGGATCCACATCATATGGGTAGACAGATGATGTAAGTGCGTTCTGCAGCAAAACACAACTATCCTTTTTTTAGGATGCAAACCGACAATATGAATCCTGTTCTGATCTAATGAGATGGATGTAGGATTTCTTACGGCCTAGAATCGAGGCCTTTCCCAGTCATGAAGGATGAAGCTAGGCCTCTCTTGGTTCTCATTGGCAAAGACTGAACTCAAATTAGGGGTAATAGGGGTAATATTTCAGACTCTCCTATACCATTTTGCCCAACATGTTATACCCCAGAGGTTGCAAATATACCCTTTTTAAGGTGATAGAACTTGTATCATTATTATAGGGCTGCGAAACCCAAACTGAGCATTTCTCACTTGAAATGGCTGCTGACATTAGGTTATGGGTATTCAATTAATTTCAGACTCTCCTAATACCACAACATAGGTTGTGAATAAACCCTTTTTAAGCTGATAGAACTTGCATCATTATTATAGGGCTATGAAACCCATTGCCGAATGGTTTCATTTATTTATGGAGAGCAATTTCCGTTTTATAACAGGTAGTTTCCATTTATTTACAGTAACGTGTTGACTCATTATTGCTTTCTTCAGTGGAAATACAGAATATGTTCAAAAATGCCAAATATACCAAAAGCTAAATCAGGTAGATTTTGGGCTATTTAACCATGTAATCATTACTGAAACAAGCAAACTACAAACACTTAACCAGTTAAAGATAATTAATACATGACAACTAGATACAAATATTTTAATAAAAATTCTGAATACAAACGTCAAGAGTTGGCTACAACATAAGTTTAAAAAAGGGAGTGTGTGTACTGTATATGTGTGTTGGTATCTGAGTGTATAATGGTGTGTATTATATAATTATATAATTTCCCAACATAAACTTGTATGCATATTCCCCAGTCATATATCTTCATCGATACCACAAAAAAAGGAAAAATCTGTATATTTTCTCCAATCTAGCAACACTCATAAAATTCAACATACAGCACATTCGGAAGGTATTCAAGACCCCTTGAATTTTTCCACATTTTGTTACGTTACAACCTTATTCTAAAATGATATACATTTTCCTAATCAATCTACACACAATACCCCACAATCACAAAGCAAAAACAGTTTTTTAGAAATTTTTGTCAATTTATTAAATAAAAATGGAAATATCACATTTACATAAATATTCAGACCCTTTACTCGGTACTTTGTTGATGCACCTTTGGCAGCGATTACAGCCTCGAGTCTTCTTGTGTATGATGCTACAAGCTTGGCACACCTGCATTTGAGGAGTTTAGCCCATTCTTCTCTGCAGATCCTCTCAAGCTATGTCAGGTTGGATGGGGAGCGTTGCTGCACAGCTATTTTCAGGTCCCTCCAGAGATGTTTGATCGGGTTCAAGTCCGGGCTCTGGCTGGGCCACTCCTGCGCTGTTTTGGCTGTGTGCTTAGGGTCGTTGTCCTGTTGGAAGGTGAAGCTTCACCCCAGTCTGAGGTCCTGAGCGCTCGGGAGCAGGGTTTCATCAAGGATCTCTCTGTACTTTGTTCCATTCATCTTTGCCTCGATCAAAGCCTCTCAGTCCCTGCCGCTGAAAATGCTACCACCACCATGCTTCACCGTAGGGATGGTGCCAGGTTTCTTCCAGATGTGACACTTGACATTTTGGCCTAAGAGTTCAATCTTGGTTTCATCAGACCAGAGAATCTTGTTTATCATGGTCTGAGAGTCTTTAGGTGCCTTTTGGCAAAGTACAAGCAGGCTATCATCTGCCATTTACTGAGGTTTGGCTTCCGTCTGGAAGGTTCTCTCATCTCCACAGAGGAACTCTAGAGCTCTGAGTGACCATCAGGTTCTTGGTCACCTCCCTGACCAAGGCCCTTCTCCCCCGATTGCTCAGTTTGGCTGGGCGGCCAGCTCTAGGAAGAGTCTTGGTGGTGATGGAGGACACTGTGTTCTTGGGGACCTTCAATGCTGCAGAAATGTTTTGGTACCCTTCCCCAGATCTGTGCCTTTACACAATCCTGTCTCTACGGACAATTCCTTCGACCTCATGGCTTGGTTTTTGCTCTGACATGCACTGTCAACTGTTGGATCTTATATAGACAGGTGTGTGCCTTTCCAAATCATGTCCAATCAATTAAATTTACCACAGGTGGACTCCAATCAAGTTGTAGAAACATCTCAAGGATGATTAATGGAAACAGGATGAACCTGAGCTCAAAATCGAGACTCATAGCTAAGGGGCTGAACACTTATTGTGAAGAAGGTATTTCTGTTTTAGATTTTTTTTTAAATTTGTAAACATTTCTAAAAACCTGTTTTCGCTTTGTTATTATGGGGTATTGTGTGCAGATTTCTGAGTATTTTAAATTGTGTATCCATTTTAGAATACTGCTGTAACGTACCGAAATGTGAAGAAGGTCAAGGGATCTGAATACTTTCCGAAGGCATATGGTATATATAAGGTATATATATATATAAATAACAGTGGGAAATTGCCCATCATGCATTGCTCTAATAACTTTCAAAACATTGTTCCGAAGTTTGCCTCCCCAAAATGTATTTTCCTCTGAATGAAGTCGCATAAAAATGTGTCTTTTCACACAAATGAAGACACAAAAATGCACAAAATCTGCTGAAATACTTTTTGTACATATTTCACGAATCAAGTATGAGATGGTGTTGGATGGGAAAAATATTGTTTTTATGCAAATGTTTGAACATCTTTTGCCAATTGGATGGAAACCTAGCTATAAACACCATAAAGACTCTGGCAAGTGCTCTAATCCAGTGTCACTTTGATTATGCCTGCACATCAAGGTTCAACAGCAGCCCCAAACATCTAAAGAATAAGCTACAGACCAGCAAAAACAAGCTTGTAAGAATTGTGCTTGAACTACCCTCTCATACTCATCTGGAGGTTAAAAATGTTAAGCAGCTAGGATGGCTATCTGTGGAAAAGAATTGACTATAACTATAAATATGGCATCAAAATGTAGAAAATCTGATTTCTCCCTAGCTTATCATGGTCTGCAGCCAGCGCTGGTTGTGGTGTAGGCCTAGTGAAACAAGCAGGGAGAGCAAGCTCGTCCGTGGTGGTCTGCGAACCCTCAACCTTCTGGCCCGTAGCCCTGCGTGGCATCGACTATGTCACAAAAACATGCCAGTATGGCAAAGTTGACGTTTATCCACGTTTATAAACACAGGGTTGCTACAGTTGCTGTTATTTGTGGTCATTAACATAATTTCTTATCAATTCTATGAGGGTGGACGGTGTGCATTTTTAATTTTACAGTTCAACGGGAGGGTCAGATGAAAATATGTGTAACCTTGGGGAGGGGGGTGCTTATTTTTATGACCCCTACCCAGTGAATTTAGAACTGACCTCTTCAAATTAATTTTCTTTTGTTGGAGAATACCATGTCCTGTGAGGGCTTGTCTTGTCTCATGTAGTTATCCATGTGTATTGTGACCGGTAGATTAGAGAGAGATTCCCCGGGATCCTCTTAGGGACACACATTACAGGGCAGCGTAACACCTGGAGGGAGTCATGCTAAGGTTGAATCCATGCCAGTCACTGGACTTACCTCTGCTATCCGGGTTAATGTCTCCGATAAGTAAAAGCATCTCTGGGATCCTCCAGTAGCATCAGTCCAGTCCTCATGGATCCTTCTTCTGGTCCTCTGGGGAAACACACAGATAATCAAAGGGTAAATCAAACAGCTCCTGTTTTGCTCTACACACAGGAAAACATATGGCAGAGTGTGTGAATGAATCTCTTAATAACTTTTGAGTGGTTTTAAAACATTTATGTCCAAACAAAGATAGAAATCCATGTAGAAATCCATATTTTAGTATCTAGCCAGCTCACACTGCTGTTTTGGTTCAGAACAGGGTCGTTGGTTTTTGTAGTGCTCATAAAGGAGTGGTTCCCAACTCCGGTCCTCCAGTACCCCCAACAAGTAGAATGAGGTGTGTTTGTCTGGGGCTTCAACAGAAATGTATACTGTTGGGTGTACTTCAGCACCGGTGTTACAACCCACTGTCATAAAGGATTGATTAGGGGAATTCATCTTAGGTGGGTGACCCTTATTACCTATAATGACCTATCATTGCCGGGGCTCTCTGCAATAGCAATTCATGAGCACGTCCAATAGCACAACCCTTTTTTTTAAAGGACTGATTTGATTCACTCTATAAACCTCAATTAACAGGAACAAGCTAATGGAATCCTGTATACCATATTCTGGCCATGCAATTTCCTGTGATCAGCAAACTGCTCGTACTAATTAAACAAAACTCAATTTGCTTTCCTCCCTCTAAATGGCTTCCCGTATAAACCCAATGACTCTTTTCCATACTCACTGCCCAGGGGGAACATGGTTGCTCTCTCTGTTCATATTACGGAAAGGCAAGACAATGATGAGAAACGGATACTTTGTAACCAGTATATGTCATTTGTTCGCCTAAATAGAATATGATGTATAGCCCTGCTGTTGCCTTTACTCATGTTGGTAGGATCTTGTTTATGAAGTCTCTACGCAACACTGCAGTAATGAAAAGTTCCTATATAGAGACACCTACATACATATTAACTCAAGCTTCAGATGAGTGCGCTATCAGTATTCAGATTAGTACTCTTGTTGAAATGAAATGATTCTCTAGTCCCCTCTCCTGTGATCCACTGTTTGCGTGACATGCAGTATCTTGGAAAAAACACAGACAGAAATGCAATGTTGAACAGTAGCTAATGGAAACCTGAAACACTGCTAGAATTTCAATAAATCCGAGGACGATAGATAACACCATTCAATTAGTTGGTAAGGATGCAATTTGCATTCTGTTGAAAGAGGTGATAGTTTGAGTGCCCCGAGGCTGCTGCCATATAACGCAGACGGGCCTATGACAAAAAACAACAACAACAAAAACGGCGGAAACAACAACAAAACGAAGAGTTTGGGGAGTCTTGGTCGCTATTCTTTTAATTACTCATCATAATGACTCCATTTAGCTGTTCAATTACCCATTTTATGGCATTGAACAGGCCTGGGAAGCCCTGTGTCCTTGGCAGGATTGATCCTGCCGCTGCCCCAGCTAGCTGCCCCAGCTAGCTACCTCAGCTAGCTGCCCCAGCTAGCCTACACGGCAGAACTGAAAACCCTTCCCTCGACTCAGACCCCTGGGAGAATACAAGGGTCTCTCAAATATTAACATGAAAAACATCACGTCTACATTGGTTTTCACTGTTATTAAACACAACCGTAACTCAATACATAATTTTCCAGTGGAATAAAATGTAAACAGAGAAAAAATGATAAACGGACGAGAAGCATAAAAACCCCAGGGGGATTTCAAATGTAAGTAAATGTTGTTTCCTGCACAAATTTGTAAAAAAATCAATGAAGTATCTCAACGAAGGAAACAGAATAACAAGTAAACAGGAATCACATCACATCTCCTATTAGAGCAGAATCATCCCCTCCCCCCATGTTATCTCAGAGGCTGATGTACTGTCTGAGTAGAGAAGCGCATGTAGTTTTGACAGGATTCTGACCTATTTGTGATGTAAGTGTTTCTGAGGTGGGGCGGGAGGTGGGGGGTGGGGGGTGGGCCGCGGGCCGCAGTGGGGAGCAGGAGCCCAGGAGGAGGTGCAGGCCCCATATGGCCTTGGGGAGAGAGCAGGAGTTTATAGCACATCACCGGCACACTGACCCTGAGCACTGGAAGGTTGGGCATCAACTCAGTCTGATCTGACTGACTTACTCTGCTCAGCTGCTGACAAGTGCAGAGGGGCACACAGGGGTATGTGGACCAAAATAGCCCTGCTGTGGTCCACTTCAGTTTGAAGCAATTGCTCACAAATCACTGGCATGCACTTTCCTCCAAGATAGCGTTCCAAAAAATAAGCTTTGTTGCACCGGAAATGCATTCCCTTTGTGTCTGAAATAATATACTAATGTATTCATTATTGAGGACACCCTGGATACCCTGTTTCAATTTGTGATAATGATAGCAATATTACAGGACATTGCTACACGCGATTAGTGAAGTCCTTAGGTATTACTGTCTCAAGTTAATGATGTTCCCCATGAGTATGGGGTTGAATTTCCTAGACCGTTAATAAATTATTGCTATGACGTTACTGCACGTAGAACATTCTGTCTGCCAAGATACACAGATTGCATTATAATCTGTTCAATGTCAAATATCACACAAATTATAAAGGGAACCACAGGAAGTAACGGTAATGTCATGGCATTGGTTATCCGTGGTACTGGAATTAAGTTAAGGCCCGGGATTCAAGACACACAGATTACACGCATCACATCGATTTTATATCTCGGATGGAATGTCAACAATATGCATTCCCAATACATTGTTTTGTCTTGCTCGGTTGTTCTTGTACTGGATTCACTGTGGAAGATGTGTAGTAGAGAGATGTTGCCAGTTAGTTGTGAGATAACCATCTGTCCATTCCACTCCCTCGGTCTGTCGACAAATAAATGCAATTAATTTTGTACTAAAGAAGAGCATGACAAGGCTGAACAATAGAAAATAAAACTGGGGCTGTTAATGTGGAAATCCAACATTTCCCAATTACACATTTAGTTGTCTATTCCCCTCTATGTTTAATACTTCAAAGCAGTGCATCACAAAATAGTGATGGTAATTACATTGTTAACTTAGTATTGCATTGCAACCCTTCTCTGAGGGACCTCAAGGTGCTTGGTTCCGGCTGAGACTTTAACGACTGTACAAAGAAAACAACAAGAGACGGGATGAGAGATTTCAGGATGGAATGGGTGGATTCATCTGAAAACAAAAAGGGCACTGGAATTCCCCAAGAATTCAATGAATAATAAAAGAAACCCAATTCATTCAAAGATCATTTTGAACAGAAAGAAAATATGGGTTAGTATGTGTATGTTTGCTCTGAAAATATCCTATATTTAATCATGTGTGATATGTGTGATCTGCAGAAAATACAAATACAAAAATGAGATAAAAACTATAATCTTCCAGGTATGAAAAAATGCCATAGGCTCACAAAAGCTTTGTAGAAGAAGAAAGTGAATTGCTAAGTGCTTTGGCTTTTTGTACAAGAGCATAATTCCAATGGAATATTCCCAAAAGGCGGAGTTGGAGACAGATGCAGCACTACACAGCACAGTAACATACAGTGAAACCATAAGAATGATGTAAGGTTTTACTGCATTTTTAGGACCTAGTCACATCAGCATTTCGCTGCACCTGTTATAGCACCTGCTAAACTGTGTACGCGACCAATAAACTTTGATTTGATTTGAGGTGTCTTAAAAGAAAGACGGCCATAAGAGAGGGCTGAGAGCTTTGCCTCTAGGGGCTGGCCGTCTTGGAGGTCATTTTAAGAGGAGAAGTATGCAGTAGTGCATTCATGAGTATCCCTATAATTCTTCTATGTGATGGGCTGAGATGCACACACTGGGATTATGCTTAGACAATCATCGCGGGGACACCCTAAGACAAAGAACAGCCTCCACATGACGGAAAGAGAAACCCCGTTTACACCTGATTCTATGAGTCCTTTGTCCTGATCTTGTGGATATTGTGATTGTGCACACCTTTTTTAAAAACAGGTGTAGATGATTAAAAGACGCATTGGGATCTGATTGTGATCAGATGATCTCGATGACTCATTGCGAGCTCACAGAACAGGGCACCGGGCAGCCGAGCGGAAATGGAGGAAAACTCGCCTCCCTGCGGACCTGGCATCCTTTCACTCCCTCCTCTCTACATTTTCCTCCTCTGTCTCTGCTGCTAAAGCCACTTTCTACCACGCTAAATTCCAAGCATCTGCCTCTAACCCTAGGAAGCTCTTTGCCACCTTCTCCTCCCTCCTGAATCCTCCGCACCCCCCCTCCTCCCTCTCTGCAGATGACTTCGTCAACCATTTTGAAAAGAAGGTCGACGACATCCGATCCTCGTTTGCTAAGTCAAACGACACCGCTGGTTCTGCTCACACTGCCCTACCCTGTGCTCTGACCTCTTTCTCCCCTCTCTCTCCAGATGAAATCTCGCGTCTTTGACGGCCGGCCGCCCAACAACCTGCCCGCTTGACCCTATCCCCTCCTCTCTTCTCCAGACCATTTCCGGAGACCTTCTCCCTTACCTCACCTCGCTCATCAACTCATCCCTGACCGTTGGCTACGTCCCTTCCGTCTTCAAGAGAGCGAGAGTTGCACCCCTTCTGAAAAAACCTACACTCGATCCCTCCGATGTCAACAATTACAGACCAGTATCCCTTCTTTCTTTTCTCTCCAAAACTCTTGAACGTGCCGTCCTTGGCCAGCTCTCCCGCTATCTCTCTCTGAATGACCTTCTTGATCCAAATCAGTCAGGTTTCAAGACTAGTCATTCAACTGAGACTGCTCTCCTCTGTATCACGGAGGCGCTCCGCACTGCTAAAGCTAACTCTCTCTCCTCTGCTCTCATCCTTCTAGATCTATCGGCTGCCTTCGATACTGTGAACCATCAGATCCTCCTCTCCACCCTCTCCGAGTTGGGCATCTCCGGCGCGGCCCACGCTTGGATTGCGTCCTACCTGACAGGTCGCTCCTACCAGGTGGCGTGGCGAGAATCTGTCTCCTCACCACGCGCTCTCACCACTGGTGTCCCCCAGGGCTCTGTTCTTGGCCCTCTCCTATTCTCGCTATACACCAAGTCACTTGGCTCTGTCATAACCTCACATGGTCTCTCTTATCATTGCTATGCAGACGACACACAATTAATCTTCTCCTTTCCCCCTTCTGATGACCAGGTGGCGAATCGCATCTCTGCATGTCTGGCAGACATATCAGTGTGGATGACGGATCACCACCTCAAGCTGAACCTCGGCAAGACGGAGCTGCTCTTCCTCCCGGGGAAGGACTGCCCGTTCCATGATCTCGCCATCACGGTTGACAACTCCATTGTGTCCTCCTCCCAGAGCGCCAAGAACCTTGGCGTGATCCTGGACAACACCCTGTCGTTCTCAACTAACATCAAGGCGGTGGCCCGTTCCTGTAGGTTCATGCTCTACAACATCCGCAGAGTACGACCCTGCCTCACACAGGAAGCGGCACAGGTCCTAATCCAGGCACTTGTCATCTCCCGTCTGGATTACTGCAACTCGCTGTTGGCTGGGCTCCCTGCCTGTGCCATTAAACCCCTTCAACTCATCCAGAACGCCGCAGCCCGTCTGGTGTTCAACCTTCCCAAGTTCTCTCACGTCACCCCGCTCCTCCGTTCTCTCCACTGGCTTCCAGTTGAAGCTCGCATCCGCTACAAGACCATGGTGCTTGCCTACGGAGCTGTGAGGGGAACGGCACCTCAGTACCTCCAGGCTCTGATCAGGCCCTACACCCAAACAAGGGCACTGCGTTCATCCACCTCTGGCCTGCTCGCCTCCCTACCACTGAGGAAGTACAGCTCCCGCTCAGCCCAGTCAAAACTGTTCGCTGCCCTGGCCCCCCAATGGTGGAACAAACTCCCTCACGACGCCAGGACAGCGGAGTCAATCACCACCTTCCGGAGACACCTGAAACCCCACCTCTTTAAGGAATACCTAGGATAGGTTAAGTAATCCCTCTCACCCCACCCCCCCTAAGTTTTAGATGCTCTATTGTTAAGTGACTGTCCCACTGGATGTCATAAGGTGAATGCACCAATTTGTAAGTCGCTCTGGATAAGAGCGTCTGCTAACTGACTTAAATGTAAATGTAAATGTAAAGATCTTCCTGACTACCTCCGGAGGGATCCATTGTATCTGGATATCAATCAAGTGTAAACAGATCTGGATAGTCAAACCATTTAAATCATCATTATACTGGTTTCTAAAATTGGAATATTTAGACCACAGAATTAATAATCAGTTGGATTGAAAAGGGACTATATCTGTGGTGGTGCAATGCAACCAACCTTTCTAAATGCAGTGCAACCAAGCTAATTTAAAAACGATGGATTCAGGCGGTTAAGTTAAGTTTAGGGGGAAAAGACGGGTTCCAGGAAGACCATATGGATCGTTTTCCCAGGAAACTATTTTTTTTCTCGTATTTGTTGATTTCTCACTTTGTTGGGCTATGCACAAGATCCAGTAGGAAAACAGACCCTGTTTTTTGTAAACTTGATTTCACATCTGAGTGAGTCAGTCTCTCCGTTAGTTAGACCTGGAGGCATGGAGGCGAGGAGCCACACTGTTAGTTCTCCATAGGGAGACTGAGAGACTGGACTTTTCTGATGGACCCGCAAACAGTAAGCCACTCGGAAAAGAAAACACACCGGAATCCTTGAAATGAACATGCCAAAAATAGATTATACAGTATTATTGTCTACCCTCGGGCAACGTAAATATTCTCTGGCCCTTCCAAACACATTTCAAACAAAATTGGTTTCCAGATACCTTTACTACAAGTTTACTGGTTCAATATTGAAGGTATATGGCATTATTGTACACGCATGTGTACTTGGAATGTTAAGACGAGTTGTTATACTGAAAGAAGTGTGAGACCAACACAACACGTGTGAGATACATTTCTTTAGTCCATGGGGAGCTGGAATCTTCAAGCGATCTCATTGAACCAACCACCAAAATGCTAGTAAGCTAAGAAACGAATCATAACAACATGCTTATTAACGCCTGGCCTTAGTTAAAGGAAGGACCTCAGGACACAAGGGAGAAGCACTGTTTTTTATTTGATATTTTTGCCCCAAAATTTTGTCAGCTTGACTAACTCATTTTTCAGCTTAATGCTCATGACTGTCAGGACCCGGTTACAAACCCAGGTCTCCGGAGTGAGAAACAGTTACTTAACCAACTGAGCCACGAATAGTCGGCAGAACCCAGAAGATGAGGCAGACACAGCAGTACTTGAGACGGTGTATCTAATGAAGTAAAAAGTGAAGTTCTTCAGGAAAACATGTAACTCTACAACCTCAAAAGGAATCCTACAAGAACAAAGGTAATCCTCCAAGACAAAAAAGGTAAATCCACAAGATGGAAGGTAAAGCACAAAAAGCCTCAAAAGATACTCAAAAAAACAAACAAACAAGAACAAAAAACAGAATTCCACAAGAGAGTCCACCGGGATCAACAAGAGTTCTCAGAGTACTAGGGCTGGGTGCTAACATACAAACACAGAGCAAAGAACAGAGGAAAACAAAGGGTTTAAATGCAATCAGGGGAAACGAGGCACAGGTGCAAATAATAATGGGGATCAAGGGAAAACAAAAGGTCAAAAGGCACAATGGGGGCATCTAGTGACCAAAAACCGGAACAACCCTGGCCAAATCCTGACAATGACCAGCTGTAATAGTGAGGTTGACTGACTACTCTAGAAAGGGTTGCATGAATTGATAGCAGCAGCGAACGTTGGCATCATGCACACTTTGTCTTAATTGGACTCTGGAGGTTAAGTGGTGCATTTGTGTAATGTGTACTGTACTGTAACGCCTACATGTTTGCTAATGTTAACCCTCTGACAAGCGCTACAATTACAAGAATGAGACTCTTCAAGTACAATGTCTTACAATAACATCCCATCATCACTTGATGGCTTTCGCCTTTTACGACCTGTCAGTTGAAATGCTAACGTTCATATAACATTCATGAGCCATCTAACAATGTCACCACGTCATGAATACATCAAGATGACATTGTCATGACTGTATGGACCCCCCCCCCCCACTGTCCTATTAGAAGCTTGTCAAATATGATGTCTGCTCACTGTTCCATTATGGAGAGTTAATGCCTCCACCTGTCCATGTTACAAATGTCGCGCTCAGTGTTATAACACCTAAAAGCTGTACACTTGACTCTTGCCCTGTAAAAGAGGACTATGCAGATCTGTGCAAGGCTGGATTTCCACATCTTTTGTTACATCAACTTTCAAATGGAGTATAGAGGGACTGGTGGTTGTGAACATGGCTGTTCGGCTCTAACATAAAAAAGGACTGAATGGGACACTGAGGAATGCTAGCGGAAGCTATTAAATGACATGCACTCAGGGGGTTTCTTTGTACTTCGCCGGGGGAATTATTCATTTAGTAGCTGATCTTTGCCTCTTTGGGAAGGCTTTGTGTCAAATAGTAATGTGCTCCTGCACATGCCCTCATACACACAGATGTGACAAAGATATTCATGTACTCCCTTGCCTGTTTTTGCTCTCAAGAGTCATTCACCAAGAGCATCTTCATTGAGATTTCTAAAAAGGCCATAATGACTTTTATACTTAATCAAAGCAGGATCTCTGAAGTGACACAGGCAATAATGTGTTATTATACTGGATATGTAGGGTGGAAAGATTAGCATGACAGTATAACAGGCTCACTGCATGTGTTTTTTACTCTGGGGCTATTATTGCTTTGCGCAGCTCTTCTCCGGGGCCTCAAAAGCTACGGAGAGTTGCATGGAAATCCAGTGTATGATGGCAATCTAGGATTGCTTCTGAGGCACAAAAAGGAAAGTGTGGGAACCCTTAAGACACTAATGGATAGAGGTTATTTTCAGTAATAGAAAGGATTCTTGTGTGCTTTTGAAAGCACAACATTGTGTGCTTTCAATACAACAAAGACGAAGCTACACGAAGACACTAAGTGACTGATGGATAGGGTATTGTTCAAACATGAACGGCACGCTATAAGGTAACACTTTATTTGGATAGATCAGTAACATTTCAGCTAACTATCTACGAACCCTGACCCCAGTTCTAACAATAATCTTGACCCTTATCCTAACCATCAACGTAACCCTTACCCCAACACTAACCTTAATCCGTATCCTAACCCTGATTCTAACCCTAAACGTAAACGTAACCCCAACACTAACCTTAATCCGTATCCTAACCCTGATTCTAACCCTAACCCTAAACGTAAACGTAACCCCAACACTAACCTTAATCCGTATCCTAACCCTGATTCTAACCCTAACCCTAAACGTAAACGTAACCCCAACACTAACCTTAATCCGTATCCTAACCCTGATTCTAAACCTAACCCTAAACGTAAATGTAACCCCAACACTAACCTTAATCCGTATCCTAACCCTGATTCTAACCCTAAACGTAAACGTAACCCCAACACTAACCTTAATCCGTATCCTAACCCTGATTCTAAACCTAACCCTAAACGTAAACGTAACCCCAACACTAACTTTAATCCGTATCCTAACCCTGATTCTAACCCTAAACGTAAACGTAAACGTAACCCCAACACTAACCTTTATCCGTATCCTAACCCTGATTCTAAACCTAACCCTAAACGTAAACGTAACCCCAACACTAACCTTAATCCGTATCCTAACCCTGATTCTAAACCTAACCCTAAACGTAAACGTAACCCCAACACTACCCTTAATCCGTATCCTAACCCTGATTCTAACCCTAAACGTATCCTAACCCCGTGATTCTAAACCTAACCCTAAACGTAAACGTAACCCCAACACTAACTTTAATCCGTATCCTAACCCTGATTCTAAACCTAACCCTAAACGTAAACGTAACCCCAACACTACCCTTAATCCGTATCCTAACCCTGATTCTAACCCTAAACGTAAACGTAACCCCAACACTAACCTTAATCCGTATCCTACCCCTGATTCTAAACCCAACCCTAAACGTAAACGTAACCCCAACACTAACCTTAATCCGTATCCTAACCCTGATTCTAAACCTAACCCTAAACGTAACCTTAATATGCAGTTGCTTATCAACAGATATTTTGTTCATAGTATCGTTTGTTATCAGTGTGACCCGCTATAATTAACAGAAGAGATCAGTGATGAAATGCACTTTAGAATAGTTGTCATTAAATCTCTTAAACCATCTGTAAACCTCTGAAACACTAAAGGTCACTATGCTGACACAAACAACTGACCTCCTCGTGTGAAGTCCTTTTCAAGTCGGGTTGAAATAATTATTAGATAATCCATTGAAACTAGAACACAACATGGTGAAACGAGTAGCCTGCTCACTGGTGCCTGATGCATTTCTCCTCACAGTATAGCAGCCTGAAGAACATCTATTTTTAACCAGCTCTTGGTATTCAGTTATTAATGAAACATATCAAGTCACACATCATATTTATGTGTCTGTTTCCATGTGGAAGATTTCATTTCCTTTGGAGTACTGTAGCGGGCAAATCAGGAAACGCAAAACAAAAGTGAGGCTAATTAACAGTCCTCGCGGGGTACACTTTCGCTGAGGGATCCAGCTAAGCCTGCTACCTGGATCACAACCAAGAACGCCGATAACCGACACTTCTCACTGAAATGTACATTCAAGTAAATGTAATAAGGAAGTCATGTGGGAACAAATCAAAACCGTAAGGGGTAGATCATCTCCTGATATGGCCCAAGCTTGAAATTAGAATGAGAAGGCCTGCAGTGCCGCCTGGTCTCTCAACAACTCTCCCTGCCAGAAAAAGATGGCGATAACTATTGTCATCAGTGCCATTAGTGGGTTTGGACTCAGTGGAATGCTGGGGACATTGAGCAGGATCATTGGAGCACTGCAGAGCATCACAGTGCTGAGTCATAAAGTTCCTCTCTCTCTCTCTGTCTGAGAAGAATATTAATCAGAGTAAGGTGGACATATTCAAAATGTACTATTCTTTGACTTGGAGAACAACTAGCTAATCCAAAATGAACTTCTGGTGACATTGGCCTGCAGATGTATTGTGTCAGACTGCACAACGCCACAGAATAATGAGCTACAGCACCATGGAAACAAATATCGACTCATTTACACGCATAATAAATGCCTCCCTTATGTGTGGAATTAAGTTATGCATGTAGATCTGAATGAAGGATGTGGCCTGTAAAGGGTAAACAGGAATGATTTTCCATGAGGATATTGTATAGTGAGTCCCCCATTAAGGCCAGTTGCACACTAATTGATGGAAGCAGAGCACTGTGAGGTGTAAGTCCTCTGTGCTGTGCTGTAAGTCCTCTGCACTCTGTGCTGCATGTTGATGTCTTTCACATTTTCAGCAAGCTTGAGGCATGACGCTGGAACAAATAACAATGTCCTCTCCAAATGCATAAACAAAACAATTGCAGATTGCAAATGACTTGAAGAGTGTTAACTAGTGGTGTGCCTGTGGCTTGACTGAATTCTATTGTGGTGAACGATGCGAGAGGCTTGTATCATTCCTTGTGGACAATCCACAATGAAGAAATGACCCAGGCTGTCTTTCCCCTACTTCACCTAACTCCTTTAAATTATTGAGTTGAAGGTAAGGACGTGCAATGTTGAGGGTGGCTGACTGTTGGGCTGCACCAATCATTAGGGTTGTGTTGAACTAGCCCAATGCACACGTACAGTACACTCTACAGGAGGGACGGTAGCGGGCCAGGCGTTCTACTCCTGCTTAACAAGCTTCTGTTACGAGACACCATCTCCTAGCTGCTTTACGGAACGGAGAGAAGTGCCCTGTACTTTAAACACATCCTTGTCCAATGCTCCAAAGTAATCAGTGAAAGTGAACAGTCATCAAGCCATCCGGCCATGCCCTTCCACACTGTTAATGTATGCCCATTCAAATATTCAACATTGATAAAACTAAAAGTGGTTCCTGATTCCGTTATGAGCATGTTATCATTCAGAGCACACTGGGCTTCTGCTGCAATGTGGCCCACTGAAGCCTCTGGAAATCACTCACCACCACGACATCCTACTTGCCAGGTTAGGGCACTTTGTTCTGGCTGCAGTATGAGCTCAATAAATCACCACACACGATCTTTCACAAGAGCTGGGTGGCCCTTCTGAATATAGACACCAATGTCAATAGCCTTGCACATATTGCAGGACCAATTCTTGACAATATTTTAGCCTTGAGAGCATTCGTTTTTGCAGAAAATCACACACTAGGTTCTCTAAAACGATGAGCCTCTTGGATTCCCTAAGTGATCAAACACAAATGGATTCTTAAATCAAGAAATGGACAAATTGTAATAAAATTGTCCCGCTGGTGATTTTTTTCAGTTTACTTCTAGAGTGCTCAATGGTGGAAAGATTCAGTAGCTAAGTGTTTGCACTCTAAGCATTACACAACGTCTTCATATTGATGACTGTTGCCACACTTGATTCATTAAAGGGCTTGAGAGAGCTTGTAATGTGCCTTTGGGTCTGATAAAGCCACAGTGTTGATGACGTCTGCTGTAGCTTAGAATCCAGAGCAACTCAGTGCAACAGCATGTTCCATACACAGCTGTGATCTAGCATTCTATAGCTCACACTATACAGGTTTGATACAATAATTAGAAAATATCAAGACTGTATTTTCTAAGATTTCTGGACCTCTTAAAACGGTCGCTTGACATGTTAACCGTCTGTAATAACCCTAGTCTATTTAATTATGCGTTGGTACAAGGGGTAGATGCCATTCAACTATTAAGATGCAGAAATTTGTTTTCTTAAATTTAATTGAATGACAATTATGCCAAATTAAAGTAAATTGCACATTCTCAGCTATTTTAGAGGACACAAAACAAAATGGGACATGAAACAATCTTCATATATCTTTTGGGTCAATGTCATGTATCTAGAATGATTCTGAAGCATGATGGAACTTGCACAGAAGTGCTTACAAAGGAAAACATTATGCATTCAATTATTAGTTTCAAATAATAATATTGGCTCGCTCAAAGTGTTCTCTTTCTAGGAGGCAAAGCTTGAGCCCAACGATGCAATCTTGATTTTTTAATATATTTTTTAACACTGCTGCAAGACACTCCACAGGTGACTTGTGACTCGGCAAATTCACGCAATTCGTTGTTTGCTTGTTGTTGCCTCACCTCCCTGCCCCCCTGCCTGCTCCAGGGCTCTGTGTTGTATTGTGTTCGTGTGCCTGAAGCGTGAGGACTTCATTAGAGAGACATTCTGAGAGCCTGCTGAGGCTTAGCCCAGACTGGGACTCCTGCCATGTCAATCAAACAGCAGCACAAGAGGACAGAGACGTTTACAATATCAAAGCAAAGGAACACCAGTCAATGTCCCCAAAATAGATTGCTGAGCTCACCTTTCAACAGTGCAACATGTATTGCACCTGGAGCGCAGACAAGGAGTAACTACAGATTGGAATAACTGGCAAAAACATGTCCACAAGTTGTAATCTGTACCAGCATCGCCAGCATCCTTCATTTTCAGTGGACTGCTGTTTGTTATCCCGCAGCAACAGGAAGGTTTCGACTAATTACCAAGGACAAGTAAACGATTACAATTTACAAGAGTTGAAGCTAAATCCTCAAGCCCAAATGCTTTGTTTCCCATGCACCACTATCATTACTGTAGCTGCCTCTGGTGTAGAGTATAGTAGTGTTACTCCCTCTGGTGTAGAGTACAGTAGTGTTACTGCCTCTGGTGTAGAGTACAGTAGTGTAATTGCCTCTGGTGTAAAGTACAGTAGTGTTACTGCCTCTGGTGTAGAGTACAGTAGTGTTACTGCCTCTAATGTAGAGTACAGTAGTGTTACTGCCTCTGGTGTGCAGTACAGTAGTGTAATTACCTCTGGTGTAGAGTACAGTAGGGTTACTGCCTCTGGTGTAGAGTACAGTAGTGTTATTGCCTCTAATGTAGAGTACAGTAGTGTTACTGCCTCTGGTGTGCAGTACAGTAGTGTAATTGCCTCTGGTGTAGAGCACAGTAGTGTTACTGCCTCTGGTGTAAAGTACAGTAGTGTTACTGCCTCTGGTGTAGAGTGCAGTAGTGTTATTGCCTCTAATGTAGAGTATAGTAGTGTTACTGCCTCTGGTGTAGAGTACAGTAGTGTTATTGCCTCTGGTGTAGAGTACAGTAGTGTTACTGCCTCTGGTGTAAAGTACAGTAGTGTTACTGCCTCTGGTGTAAAGTACAGTAGTGTTACTGCCTCTGGTGTAGAGTACAGTAGTGTTACTGCCTCTGGTGTAGAGTACAGTAGTGTTACTGCCTCTGGTGTAGAGTACAGTAGTGTTATTGCCTCTGGTGTAGAGCACAGTAGTGTTACTGCCTCTGGTGTAAAGTACAGTAGTGTTACTGCCTCTGGTGTAGAGTGCAGTAGTGTTATTGCCTCTAATGTAGAGTATAGTAGTGTTACTGCCTCTGGTGTACAGTACAGTAGTGTTATTGCCTCTGGTGTAAAGTACAGTAGTGTTACTGCCTCTGGTGTAGAGTATAGTAGTGTTACTGCCTCTGGTGTGCAGTACAGTAGTGTAATTGCCTCTGGTGTAGAGTACAGTAGGGTTACTGCCTCTGGTGTAGAGTACAGAAGGGTTACTCCCTCTGGTGTAGAGTACAGTAGTGTTATTGCCTCTGGTGTAGAGTACAGTAGTGTTACTGCCTCTGGTGTAGAGTACAGTAGTGTTATTGCCTCTGGTGTAGAGTACAGTAGTGTTACTGCCTCTGGTGTAGAGTACAGTAGTGTTATTGCCTCTGGTGTAAAGTACAGTAGTGTTACTGCCTCTGGTGTAAAGTACAGTAGTGTTACTGCCTCTGGTGTAGAGTACAGTAGTGTTACTGCCTCTGGTGTAGTGTTACTGCCTCTGGTGTGCAGTACAGTAGTGTAATTGCCTCTGGTGTAAAGTGCAGTACTGTTACTGCCTCTGCTGTACAGTACAGTAGTGTTACTGCCTCTGGTGTAAAGTACAGTAGTGTTACTACCTCTGGTGTACAGTACAGTAGTGTTATTGCCTCTGGTGTAAAGTACAGTAGTGTAATTGCCTCTGGTGTAAAGTACAGTAGGGTTACTGCTTCTGGTGTAGAGTACAGTAGTGTTACTGCCTCTGGTGTACAGTACAGTAGTGTTACTGCCTCTAATGTAGAGTACAGTAGTGTTACTGCCTCTGGTGTAAAGTACAGTAGTGTTATTGCCTCTGGTGTAGAGTACAGTAGTGTTACTGCCTCTGGTGTAGAGTACAGTAGTGTTACTGCCTCTGGTGTAGAGTACAGTAGTGTTACTGCCTCTGGTGTAGAGTACAGTAGGTTACTGCCTCTGGTGTAGAGTACAGTAGTGTTACTGCCTCTGGTGTAGAGTACAGTAGTGTTACTGCCTCTGGTGTAGAGTACAGTAGTGTTACTGCCTCTGGTGTAGAGTACAGTAGTGTTACTGCCTCTGGTGTAAAGTACAGTAGTGTTACTGCCTCTGGTGTAGAGTACAGTAGTGTTACTGCCTCTGCTGTAGAGTACAGTAGTGTTACTGCCTCTGGTGTAGAGTACAGTAGTGTTATTGCCTCTGGTGTAGAGTACAGTAGTGTTACTGCCTCTGGTGTAGAGTACAGTAGTGTTACTGCCTCTGGTGTAGAGTACAGTAGTGTTACTGCCTCTGGTGTAGAGTACAGTAGTGTTACTGCCTCTGGTGTAGAGTACAGTAGTGTTACTGCCTCTGGTGTAGAGTATAGTAGTGTTACTGCCTCTGGTGTAGAGTACAGTAGTGTTACTGCCTCTGGTGTAGAGTACAGTAGGGTTACTGCCTCTGGTGTGCAGTACAGTAGTGTAATTGCCTCTGGTGTAGAGTACAGTAGTGTTACTGCCTCTGGTGTAGAGTACAGTAGTGTTACTGCCTCTGGTGTAGAGTACAGTAGTGTTACTGCCTCTGGTGTAGAGTACAGTAGTGTTACTGCCTCTGGTGTAGAGTACAGTAGTGTTACTGCCTCTGGTGTAAAGTACAGTAGTGTTACTGCCTCTGGTGTAGAGTACAGTAGTGTTACTGCCTCTAATGTAGAGTACAGTAGTGTTACTGCCTCTGGTGTGCAGTACAGTAGTGTAATTACCTCTGGTGTAGAGTACAGTAGGGTTACTGCCTCTGGTGTAGAGTACAGTAGTGTTATTGCCTCTAATGTAGAGTACAGTAGTGTTACTGCCTCTGGTGTGCAGTACAGTAGTGTAATTGCCTCTGGTGTAAAGTGCAGTACTGTTACTGCCTCTGGTGTACAGTACAGTAGTGTTACTGCCTCTGGTGTAAAGTACAGTAGTGTTACTACCTCTGGTGTACAGTACAGTAGTGTTATTGCCTCTGGTGTAAAGTACAGTAGTGTTACTGCCTCTGGTGTACAGTACAGTAGTGTTACTGCCTCTAATGTAGAGTACAGTAGTGTTATTGCCTCTGGTGTAAAGTACAGTAGTGTTACTGCCTCTGGTGTAGAGTACAGTAGTGTTACTGCCTCTGGTGTAGAGTACAGTAGTGTTACTGCCTCTGGTGTAGAGTACAGTAGTGTTACTGCCTCTGGTGTAGAGTACAGTAGTGTTACTGCCTCTGGTGTAGAGTACAGTAGGGTTACTGCTTCTGGTGTAGAGTACAGTAGTGTTACTGCCTCTGGTGTAGAGTACAGTAGTGTTACTGCCTCTGCTGTAGAGTACAGTAGTGTTACTGCCTCTGGTGTAGAGTACAGTAGGGTTACTGCTTCTGGTGTAGAGTACAGTAGTGTTACTGCCTCTGGTGTAGAGTACAGTAGTGTTACTGCCTCTGGTGTAGAGTACAGTAGTGTTACTGCCTCTGGTGTAGAGTACAGTAGTGTTACTGCCTCTGGTGTAGAGTACAGTAGTGTTACTGCCTCTAATGTAGAGTACAGTAGTGTTACTGCCTCTGGTGTGCAGTACAGTAGTGTAATTACCTCTGGTGTAGAGTACAGTAGGTTACTGCCTCTGGTGTAGAGTACAGTAGTGTTATTGCCTCTGGTGTAGAGTACAGTAGTGTTACTGCCTCTGGTGTAGCAGTACAGTAGTGTTATTGCCTCTGGTGTAAAGTACAGTAGTGTTACTGCCTCTGGTGTACAGTAGTACAGTAGTGTTACTGCCTCTGGTGTAGAGTACAGTAGTGTTATTGCCTCTGGTGTAAAGTACAGTAGTGTAATTGCCTCTGGTGTAAAGTACAGTAGGGTTACTGCTTCTGGTGTAGAGTACAGTAGTGTTACTGCCTCTGGTGTACAGTACAGTAGTGTTACTGCCTCTAATGTAGAGTACAGTAGTGTTACTGCCTCTGGTGTAAAGTACAGTAGTGTTATTGCCTCTGGTGTAGAGTACAGTAGTGTTATTGCCTCTAATGTAGAGTACAGTAGTGTTACTGCCTCTGGTGTAGAGTACAGTAGTGTTACTGCCTCTGGTGTAGAGTACAGTAGTGTTACTGCCTCTGGTGTAGAGTACAGTAGTGTTACTGCCTCTGGTGTAGAGTACAGTAGGGTTACTGCTTCTGGTGTAGAGTACAGTAGTGTTACTGCCTCTGGTGTAGAGTACAGTAGTGTTACTGCCTCTGCTGTAGAGTACAGTAGTGTTACTGCCTCTGGTGTAGAGTACAGTAGGGTTACTGCCTCTTGTACTGAGTACAGTAGTGTTACTGCCTCTGGTGTAGAGTACAGTAGTGTTACTGCCTCTGGTGTAGAGTACAGTAGTGTTACTGCCTCTGGTGTAGAGTACAGTAGTGTTACTGCCTCTGGTGTAGAGTACAGTAGTGTTACTGCCTCTGGTGTAGAGTACAGTAGTGTTACTGCCTCTGGTGTAGAGTACAGTAGTGTTACTGCCTCTGGTGTAGAGTACAGTTGTTACTGCCTCTGGTGTAGAGTATAGTAGTGTTACTGCCTCTGGTGTAGAGTACAGTAGTGTTACTGCCTCTGGTGTAGAGTACAGTAGGGTTACTGCCTCTGGTGTGCAGTACAGTAGTGTAATTGCCTCTGGTGTAGAGTACAGTAGTGTTACTGCCTCTGGTGTAGAGTACAGTAGTGTTACTGCCTCTGGTGTAGAGTACAGTAGTGTTACTGCCTCTGGTGTAGAGTACAGTAGTGTTACTGCCTCTGGTGTAGAGTACAGTAGTGTTACTGCCTCTGGTGTAAAGTACAGTAGTGTTACTGCCTCTGGTGTAGAGTACAGTAGTGTTACTGCCTCTAATGTAGAGTACAGTAGTGTTACTGCCTCTGGTGTGCAGTACAGTAGTGTAACTGCCTCTGGTGTAGAGTACAGTAGGGTTACTGCCTCTGGTGTAGAGTACAGTAGTGTTACTGCCTCTGGTGTAGAGTACAGTAGTGTTACTGCCTCTGGTGTAGAGTACAGTAGTGTTACTGCCTCTGGTGTAGAGTACAGTAGTGTTACTGCCTCTGGTGTAGAGTACAGTAGTGTTACTGCCTCTGGTGTAAAGTACAGTAGTGTTACTGCCTCTAATGTAGAGTACAGTAGTGTTATTGCCTCTGGTGTAAAGTACAGTAGGGTTACTGCCTCTGGTGTAGAGTACAGTAGTGTTACTGCCTCTGTTGTAGAGTAAAGCAGCGTTACTGCCTCTGGTGTAGAGTACAGTAGTGTTACTGCCTCTGGTGTAGAGTACAGTAGTGTTACTGCCTCTGGTGTAGAGTACAGTAGGGTTACTGCCTCTGGTGTAGAGTACAGTAGTGTTACTGCCTCTGGTGTAGAGTACAGTAGTGTTACTGCCTCTGCTGTAGAGTACAGTAGTGTTACTGCCTCTAATGTAGAGTACAGTAGTGTTACTGCCTCTGGTGTAAAGTACAGTAGTGTTACTGCCTCTGGTGTAAAGTACAGTAGTGTTACTGCCTCTGGTGTAGAGTACAGTAGTGTTACTGCCTCTGGTGTAAAGTACAGTAGTGTTACTGCCTCTGGTGTAGAGTACAGTAGTGTTATTGCCTCTGGTGTAAAGTACAGTAGTGTTACTGCCTCTGGTGTGCAGTACAGTAGTGTTACTGCCTCTGGTGTAGAGTACAGTAGTGTTACTGCCTCTGGTGTAGAGTACAGTAGTGTTACTGCCTCTGGTGTAGAGTACAGTAGTGTTACTGCCTCTGGTGTAGAGTACAGTAGGGTTACTGCTTCTGGTGTAGAGTACAGTAGTGTTACTGCCTCTGGTGTAGAGTACAGTAGTGTTACTGCCTCTGCTGTAGAGTACAGTAGTGTTACTGCCTCTGGTGTAGAGTACAGTAGGGTTACTGCTTCTGGTGTAGAGTACAGTAGTGTTACTGCCTCTGGTGTAGAGTACAGTAGTGTTACTGCCTCTGGTGTAGAGTACAGTAGTGTTACTGCCTCTGGTGTAGAGTACAGTAGTGTTACTGCCTCTGGTGTAGAGTACAGTAGTGTTACTGCCTCTGGTGTAGAGTACAGTAGTGTTATTGCCTCTGGTGTGCAGTACAGTAGTGTAATTACCTCTGGTGTAGAGTACAGTAGGGTTACTGCCTCTGGTGTAGAGTACAGTAGTGTTATTGCCTCTAATGTAGAGTACAGTAGTGTTACTGCCTCTGGTGTGCAGTACAGTAGTGTAATTGCCTCTGGTGTAAAGTACAGAAGGGTTACTCCCTCTGGTGTACAGTACAGTAGTGTTACTGCCTCTAATGTAGAGTACAGTAGTGTTATTGCCTCTGGTGTAAAGTACAGTAGTGTTACTGCCTCTGGTGTAGAGTACAGTAGTGTTACTGCCTCTGGTGTAGAGTACAGTAGTGTTACTGCCTCTGGTGTAGAGTACAGTAGGGTTACTGCTTCTGGTGTAGAGTACAGTAGTGTTACTGCCTCTGGTGTAGAGTACAGTAGTGTTACTGCCTCTGGTGTAGAGTACAGTAGTGTTACTGCCTCTGGTGTAGAGTACAGTAGTGTTACTGCCTCTGGTGTAGAGTACAGTAGTGTTACTGCCTCTGGTGTAGAGTATAGTAGTGTTACTGCCTCTGGTGTAGAGTACAGTAGTGTTACTGCCTCTGGTGTAGAGTACAGTAGGGTTACTGCCTCTGGTGTGCAGTACAGTAGTGTAATTGCCTCTGGTGTAGAGTACAGTAGTGTTACTGCCTCTGGTGTAGAGTACAGTAGTGTTACTGCCTCTGGTGTAGAGTACAGTAGTGTTACTGCCTCTGGTGTAGAGTACAGTAGTGTTACTGCCTCTGGTGTAGAGTACAGTAGTGTAATTACCTCTGGTGTAAATTACAGTAGTGTTACTGCCTCTGGTGTAGAGTACAGTAGTGTTACTGCCTCTAATGTAGAGTACAGTAGTGTTACTGCCTCTGGTGTGCAGTACAGTAGTGTTATTGCCTCTGGTGTAGAGTACAGTAGTGTTACTGCCTCTGGTGTAGAGTACAGTAGTGTAATTACCTCTGGTGTAAAGTACAGTAGTGTTACTGCCTCTGGTGTAGAGTACAGTAGTGTTATTGCCTCTGGTGTAGAGTACAGTAGTGTTACTGTCTCTGGTGTAAAGTACAGTAGTGTTACTGCCTCTGGTGTAGAGTACAGTAGTGTTATTGCCTCTAATGTAGAGTACAGTAGTGTTACTGCCTCTGGTGTGCAGTACAGTAGTGTAATTGCCTCTGGTGTAAAGTACAGTAGTGTTACTGCCTCTGGTGTACAGTACAGTAGTGTTACTGCCTCTGGTGTACAGTACAGTAGTGTTATTGCCTCTGGTGTAAAGTACAGTAGTGTTATTGCCTCTGGAGTAGAGTAAAGCAGCGTTACTGCCTCTGGTGTAGAGTACAGTAGTGTTACTGCTTCTAATGTACAGTCGTGTTACTGCCTCTGGTGTACAGCAGCGTTACTCCATCTGGTGTAGAGTACAGTAGCGTTACTGCCTCTGGTGTAGAGTACAGTAGTGTTACTGCCTCTGGTGTAGAGTACAGTAGTGTTACTGCCTCTGGTGTAGAGTACAGTAGTGTTACTGCCTCTGGTGTAGAGTACAGTAGTGTTACTGCCTCTGGTGTAGAGTACAGTAGTGTTACTGCCTCTGGTGTAGAGTACAGTAGTGTTACTGCCTCTGGTGTAGAGTACAGTAGTGTTACTGCCTCTGGTGTAGAGTACAGTAGTGTTACTGCCTCTGGTGTAGAGTACAGTAGTGTTACTGCCTCTGGTGTAGAGTACAGTAGTGTTACTGCCTCTGGTGTAGAGTACAGTAGTGTTACTGCCTCTGGTGTAGAGTACAGTAGTGTTACTGCCTCTGGTGTAGAGTACAGTAGTGTTACTGCCTCTGGTGTAGAGTACAGTAGTGTTACTGCTTCTAATGTAGAGTACAGCAGTGTTACTGCCTCTGGTGTAGAGTACAGTAGTGTTACTGCCTCTGGTGTAGAGTACAGTAGTGTTACTGCTTCTAATGTAGAGTCGTGTTACTGCTTCTGGTGTACAGTCGTGTTACTGCCTCTGGTGTACAGTAGCGTTACTGCCTCTGGTGTACAGTAGCGTTACTGCCTCTGGTGTACAGTCGCGTTACTGCTTCTGGTGTACAGTTGTCACGGTTTTCTAATGGTGAAGGAGAGTCGGACCAAACTGCAGCGTGTCGATTTCGATCCATGTTTATTTAAACAAACATAAAACACGACTAAACATGAACACTACAACACTACAAAACAATAAACGAAACCCGAAACAGCCTATACATGTGTCAACTAACATCTAACAAGGACATCAAGACACTCAGGACAATCACCCACAATACAACCAAAGAATATGGCTGCCTAAATATGGTTCCCAATCAGAGACAACGATAACCACCTGCCTCTGATTGAGAACCACTTCAGACAGCCATAGACTTTCCTAGAACACCCCACTAAGCTACAACCCCACTAAGCTACACACCACGTACAAAAACCCATGTCACACCCTGGCCTGACCAAATACATGAAGAAAAACACAAAATATTTCGACCAGGGCATGACAGAACCCCCCCCCCCCCTAAGGTGCGGACTCCCGAACGCACCTCAAATCAATAGGGAGGGTCCAGGTGGGCGTCTGTCCATGGTGGCGGCTCCGGCGCGGGACGTGGACCCCACTCAGTTAATGTCTTAGTCCCCTCTCCTTGCGTCCCTGGATAGTCCAACCTCGCTGCCAACCATGGCCTAGTAGTCCTCACCCAGAACCCCACTAGACTGAGGAGCAGATCGGGACTGAGGTGAAGCTCGGGACTGAGGTGAAGCTCGGGACTGAGGGGAAGCTCAGGAGTGAAAGGAAGCTCAGGAGTGAAAGGAAGCTCAGGAGTGAAAGGAAGCTCAGGAGTGAAAGGAAGCTCAGGAGTGAAAGGAAGCTCAGGAGTGAAAGGAAGCTCAGGAGTGAAAAGGAAGCTTAGGAGCGAAAGGAAGCTCAGGAGTAAGAGGAAGCTCAGGAGTAAGAGGAAGCTCAGGAGTAAGAGGATGCTCAGGCAGGTTGATGGATCTACCAGATCCTGGCTGACTGGCAGATCCTGGCTGACTTGGATCCTGGCCGACTGGCGGATCCTGGCTGACTGGCAGTTCTGGCAGATCCCGGCTGACTGGCAGATCTGGAAGAGTCTGGCTGACTGGCAGATCTGGAAGAGCCTGGTTGACTGGCAGATCTGGAAGAGCCTGGTTGACTGACAGTTCTGGCAGATCCCGGCTGACTGGCAGATCTGGCAGATCCCGGCTGACTGGCAGATCTGGAAGAGCCTGGTTGACTGGCAGATCTGGAAGAGCCTGGTTGACTGGCAGATCTGGAAGATTCTGGCTGACTGGCAGATCTGGAAGAATCTGGCTGACTGGCAGATCTGGAAGAGCCTGGTTGACTGGCAGATCTGGAAAAGTCTGGCTGACTGGCAGATCTGGAAGAGCCTGGTTGACTGGCAGATCTGGAGGATTCTGGCTGACTGGCAGATCTGGAAGAATCTGGCTGACTGGCAGTTCCTGGCTGACTGGCGGATCTTGGCAGACTGGCAGACTGGCGAATCCTGGCAGACTGGCGAATTCTGGCAGACTGGCAGATCCTGGCCGACGACTGGCGGATCCTGGCCGACTGGCGGATCCTGGCCGACTGGCGGATCCTGGCCGACTGGCGGATCCTGGCCGACTGGCGGATCCTGGCCGACTGGCGGATCCTGGCCGACTGGCGGATCCTGGGCGACTGGCGGATCCTGGCCGACTGGCAGACTGGCGTATCCTGGCTGACTGGCGTATCCTGGCTGACTGGCAGTTCTGGCGGATCCTGGCTGACTGGTGGATCCTGGCAGACTGGCGGATCCTGGCCGACTGGCAGTTCTGGCGGCACTGGGCAGACTGGCGGCACTGGCGGCGCTGGGCAGACTGGCAGCACTGGTGGCGCTGGGCAGACTGGCGGCGCTGGGCAGACTGGCGGTGCTGGGCAGACTGCTGGGCCGACTGGCGGCACTGGGCAGACTGGCGGAACTGGCGGCACTGGGCAGACTGGGGGCACTGGCGGCGCTGGGCAGACTGGCGGCACTGGTGGCGCTGGGCAGACTGGCGGCGCTGGGCAGACTGAAAGATCTGGCTGCTCCATGCTGACTGGCGGCTCTGGCTGCTCCACGCTGACTGGCGGCTCTGGCTGTTCCATGCAGACTGACAGCTCTAGCTGCTCCATGTAGACTGGCAGTTCTGGCTGCTCCATACAGGCTGACAGCTCTTGCTGCTCCATGCAGACTGACAGCTCCTTGCAGACTGGCAGCTCTGGCTGCTTCATGCAGACTGACAGCTCCTTGCAGACTGGCAGCTCTGGCTGCTTAATGCAGACTGACAGCTCTGACTGCTCCATGCAGGCTGACAGCTCTGGCTGCTCCATGGAGACAGGAGACTCCGGTAGCGCAGGAGAATCCGGCAGCAGCGCGGACAGGCGGGAGACTCCGGCAGCAGCGCCGGACAGGCGGGAGACTCCGGCAGCAGCGCCGGACAGGCGGGAGACTCCGGCAGCAGCGTCGGACAGGCGGGAGACTCCGGCAGCGCAGGAGAGGAGAAAGGCTCTGATAGCGCTGAACAGGCGGGAGGCTCCGGCAGCGCAGGAGAGGCGAGGCTCACTGTAGGCCTGATGCGTGGTGCTGGCACTGGTGGTACTGGGCCGAGGACACGCACAGGAAGCCTGGTGCGGGGAGCTGCTACCGGAGGGCTGGGGTGTGGAGGTGGTACTGGATAGACCGGACTGTGCAGGCGCACTGGAGCTCTTGAGCACCGAGCCTGCCCAACCTTACCTGGCTCGATGCCCACTCTAGCCCGGCCGATACGAGGAGTAGGAATATACCGCACCGGGCTCCTGCCTGTTGACACGCTGCTTGGTCCGTTTGTGGTGGGTGATTCTGTCACGGTTTTCTAATGGTGAAGGAGAGTCAAACCAAACTGCAGTGTGTCGATTTCGATCCATGTTTATTTAAACAAACGTAAAACATGACTAAACAGGAACACTACAACACTACAAAACAAAACAATAAACGAAACCCGAAACAGCCTATACATGTGTCAACTAACATCTAACAAGGACATCAAGACACTCAGGACAATCACCCACAATACAACCAAAGAATATGGCTGCCTAAATATGGTTCCCAATCAGAGACAACGATAATCACCTGCCTCTGATTGAGAACCACTTCAGACAGCCATAGACTTTCCTAGAACACCCCACTAAGCTACAACCCCACTAAGCTACACACCACATACAAAAACCCATGTCACACCCTGGCCTGACCAAATACATGAAGAAAAACACAAAATACTTCGACCAGGGCGTGACAACAGTAGTGTTACTGCCTCTGGTGTACAGTAGTGTTACTGCTTCTGGTGTACAGTAGTGTTACTGCCTCTAGTGTACAGTCGTGTTACTGCCTCTGGTGTACAGTACAGTAGTGTTACTGCCTCTGGTGTACAGTAGCGTTAATGCCTCTGGTGTACAGTAGCGATACTACCTCTGGTGTACAGTACAGTAGTGTTTCTGAATCTGGTGTGCAGTTGCGTTAATGCCTCTGGTGTACAGTAGCGATACTACCTCTGGTGTACAGTACAGTAGTGTTTCTGAATCTGGTGTACAGTAGCGTTAAAATAGGAATTTCATAAGATAGTTTGTAAATGCAATTCCTCAAAATGTTCTAAGGAATTTGTAGTTTTCTTAGGAACTTCGTAAATAACCTTTTTAGAACTTCTTAAATATCTTCTTATGTGTCATTGACATTAGTGACGTGCTTGAAACCAATAAATAAGCCAATGTGACAGGGATGATCGGATTTGTGTATTTTGTTATTTTTCACACATTATAGCCATCAGACTAGCTATATCAGCATCAAAAATGGATAACAAGGAAAAGAGATTGATGTGATGGTGGAGGGAATAGCAGCCAGGAAAGGGTTGCTGTTGGGGAGACTTGAACTGCGGGGTCATGGGGTCACTGCAGAGACCAAAAAGAAAGGATGGGCGAGAGTGGCCAAGTCTGTCTCTGCCGTCGGGGGTATGGCAAGGGACAGTGACACCGTAAAATAGAAGTGTTCTGACATCAAGTCGGCTGCTAAGAAGAAGGGAGACCATTCATGTGGACCAGTTGGAGGAGAAGGTATCATCCATCATAGAGATGGTGGTAGAGGCACTGCGCGACCGGTAAGTTAGTTAGCTACGTTAGCTAGCTATCATGTAAAGCCATTACAGACAACATAGTAATGACGTAAATGTTAGCTAAGTTAGCCAAGTTCTTCTTTGCAAATTGACGAGATAGCGCTAGCTATTTAAAACTTCTAGAATATTGTAATATATTTTTTCATTACTTGCTAGCTAGATAATGCGTGTTTAATTTGTATTCTTGCTGTATTTAAATATCCGGTAGCCAACTGTCTGTGGTGCAAGAAAACGTTCATGGTTACAAAAGTATCCATTCGTCTCAAGACAAGGGTTTAGCTGTCTTAAAGTTAAGTACATTTCCAAGAAGAAAACCTAAAACATTATTTTCAAGAATCTCATTTCATCTTCACTTTTTGTCTTAGGAAGAAACTTATGAAAAAACTTAAGAACATTTTCAATAACTTTATTGAGGAATGGCAACTTTACTTAACTTTCTTCTTAAGTCTATAGTTAAGGAAAAAATGGCAGTTAAGAAGAAATGTATTCTTACGAAAGTTTTTTGAATCCAGACCCTGGAATGCATTTCAATGAACAGGTGTGCCTTGTTAAAAGTTAATTTGTGGAATTTCTTTCCTTCTTAATGCATTTGAGCCAAACAGTTGTGTTGTGACAAGGTACAGTAGGGGTGGTATACAGAAAATAGACTTATTTGGTAAAAGACCAATCCATATTATGACAAGAACAGCTCAAATAAGCAAAGAGAAATGACAGTCCATTATTACTTTAAGACATGAACGTCAGTCAATTTTGAAAGTTTCTTAAAGTGCAGTTGCAAAAATCATCAAGCGCTATGATGAAACTGTCTCTCATGAGACCGCCACGGGAAAGGAAGACCCAGAGTTACCTCTGCTACAGAGGATACGTTCACTAGTTAACTGTCTCTCATGAAGACCGCCACGGGAAAGGAAGACCCAGAGTTACCTCTGCTACAGAGGTTATGTTCACTAGTTAACTGTCTCTCATGAAGACCGCCACGGGAAAGGAAGACCCAGAGTTACCTCTGCTACAGAGCATACGTTCACTAGTTAACTGTCTCTCATGAAGACCGCAACGGGAAAGGAAGACCCAGAGTTACCTCTGCTACAGAGGATACGTTCACTAGTTAACTGTCTCTCATGAAGACCGCCACGGGAAAGGAAGACCCAGAGTTACCTCTGCTACAGAGGATATGTTCACAGAGTGAACTGAACCTCAGATTGCAGTCCAAATATGCTTCAGAGTTCAAGTAACAGACACATCTCAACATCCACTGTTCAGAGGAGACTGTGTGAATCAGGCCTTTGTGGTCAAATTGCTGCAAAGAAACCACTAATAAAGGACACCAATAAGAAGAAGAGACTTGCTTGGGTCAAGAAACACAAGCAATGAACATTAAACCAGTGGAAATCTGTCTTTTGGTCTGATGAGTCCAAATGTAAGATTTTTGGTTACAACCGCTGTGTCTTTGTGAGACGCGGAGTAGGTGAACTGATGATCTCTGCATGTGTGGTTCCCACAGTGAAGCATGGAGGAGGAGGTGGGATGGTGTGGGGTGCTTTGCTGGTGACACTGTCTATGATTTGATTAGAATTCAAGGCATCACTTAACCAGCTTAGCTACCACAGCATTCTGCAGCGATACGCCATCCCATCTTGTTTTGCGCTTTGTGGCACTATCATTTGTTTTTCAACAGGACAATGACCCAAAACATACCTCCAGGCTGTGTAAGGGCTATTTGACCAAGAATGTAAGTGATGGAGTGCTGCATCAGATGACCTGGCCTCCACAATCACCCAACCTTAACCCAATTGAGGCGGTTTGGGATGAGTTGGACCGCAAAGTGAAGGAAAAGCAGCCAACAAATGCTCAGCATATGTGGGGACTCCTTCAAGACGGTTGGAAAATCATTTCTCATGAAGCAGGTTGAGAGAATGCCAAGAGTGTGCAAATCTTTCATTAAGGAAAAGGATGGCTCCTTTGAAGAATCTGAAATATAAAATATATTTTGATTTGTTTAACACTTTTTGGGTTACTACATGATTCCATATGTGTTATTTCATCATTTTGATGTCTTCACTATTACTCTACAATGTAGAAAATAGTACAAAAAATAAAGAAAAACCATTGGATGAGTAGCTGTGTCCAAACTTTTTACTGGTACTGTATATATCTTTCTCTTTCCTATTATTGCAGTGCTAATGGACTGGAAACACTATTATCACTAGTGCACACTACTCTACCAGCTAAACATTCTAACAGTACGTGCCTGAGTGACATGGTGCTTAATATGATTATATAAGCACTTAGTAGTAGTAATACTGTTTCTATGCTGATAACCAAAAGAACAGTCCATTAACACCCCATTAATAAACCATATCTCCTCACCACCATTCAAAGGCCATGGGCTATATTAAAGAAACAAGATGTGCTGCCTAAGGCAATCGCACACACTCGACATAATGCAATTTCCCTCAGTATTAACTGAGGTTTTACGGTTTGAGTATTAAGGATACGCCCACATTATCTAGCGAAGTCTTGACCACGCCTTTCTATGCCATAAAGGTACCATACCTTCTGAACCGAGAGGTGGATACATCGAAATGTAATAAGTGCCTGGGTATAAAGTAGACTCAGAGTCACAGTTCACATGGTTACCACGAGAGCCTACGTCAGAAAATGAATAATTCTCAGAAGTAAGTGATATGAAATGGAACTTAGAAGGTATTTGTCTTTGCTCTTGGGTAATTCAAATGTTTTCCTTTGAAACAATTGCATTATTCATGGAAACCTTTGAAAGTCATGGCAGAGATTGTGTGCACCTGAGAATAACGTGTAGCATATATTGTAGCACTGTTCTGAGGATGGGAGGTGAGAGATTTGCCTCCAACACCCTTCCCTAGACAACTATCAGGGGACTGATGGGACATTTGTACGTTGCTACACAGGATGGCTTTCCTTTCTGCAAACGACTGTGTGCAATACAGGCGTACCGTAGCTTCCAGGGACACACTCTCGAGGACCATGGTAGCACCATGTTCATTATGGACCCTTATGGTGGCAATGAGCCTAGCGGTAAGAGAGGCGAGCCAGCAGCCAGAGGGTTTGCAATTCGAATCCCGGGTCTGCCCTTTACGTGTCAGTGGAGATGTGGCTCTGCTAATGTGACAATAAATCAGGCTTATGAACCGTACTACTGCCATTGGGGCAAAACAACCGTAATGTTACACTAGCAGCCCTGTACATGTAGCTCCCCCTGCACTGCTCCTACACGATGCTGCTGTTAGGAGGCTTTCATACACACGAGACAGATCTTGCACAGTCAGAGAAAACTGTGTACTGTACAGTTGAAGTTGGAAGTTTACATACACCTTGGCCAAATACATTGAAACTCAATTTTTCACCATTCCTGACATTTAATCCTAGTACAAATTCCCTGTCTGAGGTCAGTTCGCATCACCACTTTATTTTAACAATGTGAAATGTCAGAATAATAGTAGAGAGAATGATTAATTTCAGCTTTTATTTATTTTATCACATTCCCAGTGGGTCAGAAGTGAACATACACTCAATTACTGTTTGGTAGCATTGTCTTTAAATTGTTTAACTTGGGTCAAACGTTTCGGGTAGCCTTTCACAAGCTTCCCACAATAAGTTGGGTGAATTTTGGCCCTTTCCTCCTGACAGAGCTGGTGTAACTGAGTCAGGTTCTAGGCCTCCTTGCTTGCACACGCTTTTTCAGTTCTGCCCACATATTTTCTATATGATTGAGGTCAGGGCTTTGTGATGGTCACTCCAATACCTTGACTTTGTTGTCCTTAAGTCGTTTTGCAACAACTTTGGAAGTATGCTTGGGGTCATTGTCCATTTGGAAGACCCATTTGCGACCAAGCTTTAACTTCCTGACTGACTGCTTAAATATATCCACATAATTTTTCATCCTCGTGATGCCATCTATTTTGTGAAGTGCACCAGTCCCTCCTGCAGCAAAGCACCCCCACAACATGATGCTGCCACCCCTGTGCTCCACCATTGGGATGGTGTTCTTCAGCAAGCGTCCCCCTTTTTCCTCCAACCATAACGATGGTGATTATGGCCAAACAGTTAAATTTTTGTTTCATCAGACCAGAGGACATTTCTCCAAAAAGTACGATCGTTGTCCCCATGTGCAGTTGCAAACTGTAGACTGGCTTTTTTATGGCAGTTTTGGAGCAGTGGCTTCTTTCTTTCTGAGCGGCCTTTCAGGTTATGTCGATATAGGACTCGTTTTACTGTGGATATAGATACTTTTGTACCTGTTTCCTCCAGCATCTTCACAAGGTCCTTTGCTGCTGTTCTGGGATTGATTTGCACTTTTCACACCAAAGTACGTTCATCTCTAGGAGACAGAACACGGCTCCTTCCTGAGCGGTATGACGGCTGCGTGGTCCCATGGTGTTTATAGTTGCGTACTATTGTTTGTACAGATGAATGTGGTACCTTCAGGCGTTTGGAAATTGCTCCCAAGGATGAACCAGACTTGTGGAGGTCTGCAATTATTTTCTGAGGTCTTGGCTGATTTCTTTTGATTTTCACATGATGTTAAACAAAGAGGCACTGAGTTTGAAGGTAGGCCTTGAAATACATCCACAGGTACATCTCCAATTGACTCCAATGATGTCAATTACCCTATCAGAAGCTTCTAAAGCCATGACATAATTTTCTGGAATTTTGTGGAGTGGTTGAAAAACAAGTTTGAATGACTCCAACCTAAGTGTATGTAAACTTCCGACTTCAACTGTAGATTAATTTTTGCAAATTCAATCTTTCTATAATATCGAGAGTTTGGCACTATAAGCTTCTATCTGCATTTTTGTCAAAAATGTCTTATTGACATAGCCTTGTTCTGCTCATTGTTCTCTACCTATATAGCACTGTAAATACTGTACCCCCAATTCATGTGACGTTCAAAAGAGTACAAGATCAAAATTGCTGACACCTTTCAAACCAATGAGGGGTCGAAAATGTTAAAGGCAATTATCTACGAATTCTCTTTTAAGAAAAGTACAGTCCCAAGCTCTCAATATGTTGATGCAACGTGAATACTTTGATAAAGCTCAAATAACAAGAGCGCTATTTTGATTCAAGGGGGGTAACCTGTAATGGATTAGAAATGTTCAGTTAGAGAAGAGATGTCTACTTCCCTTTCTGCCAGACAGAAAACAAGAGTGCACCTTTCCCTGACACACACATCCATCTGTAATGTAATGCATATGGTGGGCATTTGACTGTTTTGTCTTTAAACTGCCTCATTTAGTGGAAGATTGACAGTGATTTGTCACTGTGCTGGCACGGGGAAACATAGTGCCAACCTCATTAGATGATTCCATGATGATGGTCCGTCCTGTAGGAGACAGCAGAAATGCACGATCCACAGGCCCACAAATGGCTTGCTTCCCTAATGACTGCCCATTTGGTGTCTTTCATTGAATTATTTCTCCCATGCCTGCAATCAGTAAATAAGCCTGAAATTTACCCAACCCTGATAATAAATCATGTGAACTAAATATCCCCTTGAAGATATCTTTATTGGTTGTTTGCTTTAGCTCCGAGCCCCCGAGAGTAAACTTCAGGGAATGGAATGTTTGACCTTTACCAAGCTGGAACAAGAAAGGCCTGACGACCTGTTCCAGGTTGTTCTTATTCCAGCTATCTCACAGCACAGCTAATGAACAATGGACAGAGAACGAGCTTCCACTTGCGCGTGTATAATCTCTCTGTAAACATGGTCCAATCGCAACACTTTTAATACTCCCCTTTGATGTTCTGACGCGTGCCACTGATCTGTATTATGACGCAGCCCATAAAGACAATTTACACGAGGGAAAAGGAACACAATGTGAGACGCAATGTGGGAAAGGCATGTCTGAGCAAAGTGTTTAGGGAAGAGGACAGCCTTTTTTCGTTTCACAAACAACTACAAAGCAGATCTTTCTTTTCTGTCTAGAGAGAAATACATCCCCCCACTCCTCAAGCTGGTATTACTTTTTTTTAAATGTGTGATTATTATTCAGAATTATTCTATGCTACAATTTAATCACAGGCAAAACGGTATTGAATGCTATAGTCATGTACATTGACCAGTACTTTGTCTTTTAGTTAAATGTTTTTACACATCTCTAAAGTCGTGTGGAAATACTTTTACTGTAAATTGACCGTGTACATGGTGTTTTAACTGAACCCTTGTGTTTGACAGGTGAGAAGTGTTTGACAGGTCAGCTTTCGGAAGAGGTGAGTAGCACAGCTTGTCCTGGTGAACTGTATCTCCGCACCCTGCGTGCCTCCCCTTCAGCTCTCCTGCCACTGGGTTCCATTAAGCAGCTGAGACGTAAGACAGCAAATTATCCCCGTACGTCACCTCCCTGATCCACGCTGGCTGACACACGTCCATCACTCTAATGTGTTAAAGGAGCACCGCGGAGAAAGAGAGCCCAGAGATGGACATCGTCCTCTCTCCCCCTCTCCCCTCTGCCTCGAGTTATGATTGACTGAGCCTTCTTTTTGGAAAGGTACTATAACAGTCTGTCAGTAGAGCAGTAGAGTCTGTTTTTGTTCTCTCTCTCCTACGCCTTCTCTTTCTTACTCTGCCTTAGCTCTTCCTCTGTGCAAAATACACTGTGCATCCAAAGTTGCCCCGAACCAGCACAAGTATCTTGTTATCTCTGCATGCAGGTCATAGTTTCACTTCTGGAACTCACAAATCCGATCAAATTCTCAGTGTGACAAATGTACCTTTCAGTCTGAGAATAAGTTTTCTCTAGGCCTCGGGGAAGAGGGATCTGCTTAACACATTATCCCCAGATGAGAATGTCATATTGTTTGACTGATAACCACGCGTCTCTCACAAATGAGTCCGACTCCTGAACATGAATAGCTAGTCGTTTTGCACCTCACTGTTGAGGTGCTGCTAGTGAAACGACTACGCTTAGATGTCTTCATCTGGCTGACTGAATTCACGTAATGGAACAGGAATTCAGATCTTGAATTCTCGAGCAGTAGGGATGAAAATTGGTGTTAAAAGGAAGTGATCCGGTAAAGGTGAGACGAAATGTCGTAGCGAAGCTACAGGATATGAAAATGTTTAACATGCATTTGTCAGAGCAGATTATCATTTTCATTCTAATATACTGTGACAAATCTTTGAGGGCTGTGGGAAAGGCATGTTGTGTTTGCACCCTAATGTTGAATGGAGATCCCAAGATAACAACTAAAATAGTTAAAGGAACCATGCAAATGTGTTTATAATTTCCAGGAAAAGAATGGAGAGGAGAGAAATACCATTGAAAGCAATCCCAGTGTGATTTGAATCCAACTCTGTTCCAACACGACATGCTGAGAACATAAGTTGCGATGCTCTGTCGGAAATGGAGAGGCATTAGCCAATGCAGCCTCTTGACCACTTCAAGGAGCCAGAGTGAAGGTTAGACGCAGGGCGGTGGCCGTTTGAGGGAGAGGTGTCCTGCATAACATTACGTCTGTGTACTACTCCCTAAATTCCTGGACAGTTGGTTGAGGTACCAGCCATCAGAGGGATCTTGGGAAATCTAAGATGGACAGTACTGGGGGGAGGGATCTGCTCAAGGCACTGCAGACTGTGATAATGTCAGCTAGCAGTAGAGAGGGCCCCAAGTCCTGTTCTCCAGTCCCACCATGATCTCCTTTTCCTCCTGAACTTTAATGCTTACAGCGCACTTGAAGCATGACAAATAATGGATTCGAGTGGATTAGAGTCAGACAAACATGAAAAGAGACATATGTTTTGAACCTCCTTCTGACCTAGATGTATGTGCATGCAAAGAGGAGATAAACCTAGCGTGCGTGTGGCGTGTGTGTGTTCTGTCCAGGAGCAGTTTTATGTGGGCACATGTGAGTTGTTACAACTCTGCATGTGGCAGAAATCAATTTTAAAAAGATAATTGTATATTTCCGGAGGGAGGAGAGGCAATGAGAGGATGAGTCTACATCATTGTGCAGAAATGGTGTTAATGAGGACGATGATCATCTGTAAATGAATCCAATTAAGGGAGTGTTATTCTCAGACCTCATGAATCTACAGAGTTATTCATTTGGGGACAGTTTGTCACCCAGGGAATGACAATGAACAGTTGTTGACCATCACCATCCAGTGCTAATGAACTCATATCTGAGCCAGACAGTTAAATGAGAGAGAGAGAGAGAGAGAGAGAGAGAGAGAGAGAGAGAGAGAGAGAGAGAGAGAGAGAGAGAGAGAGAGAGAGAGAGAGAGAGAGAGAGAGAGAGAGAGAGAGAGAGAGAGAGAGAGAGAGAGAGAGAGAGAGAGAGAGAGAGAGAGAGAGAGAGAGAGAGAGAGAGAGAGAGAGAGTTAGATGTCCAGCAAAGTTCCTTCCCCCTGGAAGGTATAGGCCGTGTGGGCATAATGGAGCCAGTCGATGGGATTACCTGGGGGATTAGGAATGATAAACACAATAACAAAATGGCTTGACGAGGACACTATCATTCGACTGTGACAGACAGACAGACAGACAGACAGACAGACAGACAGACAGACAGACAGACAGACAGACAGACAGACAGACAGACAGACAGACAGACAGACAAGAAGTTGTGGCAAAGCAAGAGGCCACTGGAGTCTGCTGATTTGAAAGGAGAAGACGGCAGGATGGGAATAATGATGTAACATCAAATCAACCTTTGCACACCATTTTAACTTGACACTCATTTCAGGTTAGATACAAGACTAGTGTTTCATATAGAGCTAAAATGACTGTTTCCTGAAAAATGACCATGAACTGTGATATTTTGCTACTGACTAAACACTTACATTTGGACTTTGCACTTCAATGCTAATGGACCATTTTCAATTGAGCTATTTGACCCTTTTCAAACCAATATCATGTACTAAACGATCTAGATGTCTGCCTCTGCATGGTAAAAAGGCACACTTTAGAATTCCCTGCCAGCATATTGTATCTACCATTCTGAGAGAGAGAGAGAGAGAGAGAGAGAGAGAGAGAGAGAGAGAGAGAGAGAGAGAGAGAGAGAGAGAGAGAGAGAGAGAGAGAGAGAGAGAGAGAGAGAGAGAGAGAGAGAGAGAGAGAGAGAGAGAGAGAGAGAGAGAGAGAGAGAGAGAGAGAGATGGGGAGAGAGAGATGGGGAGAGAGAGGTGGAGAGTAAAGGTGAGGACGAATGAAAAGTGACAAGTGAGGTAAACGAGGGGAGGGGAGATAAGAACAAATGAAAATAAGAAGTGAGATAAGGAGATGAGGATTGGGGACAGAGTGGAGACAGGAACAGACGAGAGTGTGTGCGGTGGCGAGATTGGCTGTGTGTGGCTGCAGGATATTAGCGCTGGGGGACCAACAGCAGAGCTAACAGACCTCACATCACATTCTCGAGGAGGGTCAACAAGGGGCATCACAAACAGCGCGGCGGGAGATTATCTTAATTCTGAAGGCTAGAAAATCCAAGATACCATCCATGCTGACACCCTCTAATCGATGCCGACAGGTAATTCAGACGAGTGCATGGGAGAGCTTACAGCTTGCAGCAGCCTCAGTAGAGCATTCGTGGACGTAGAGCCCCCCTCACAGTCGTTCAGGTTCCTCCACGTCAATTCATTCAGGAGCACTTTGCTCCTCTATTATAGACCATAATAGGTAGCATCATGTAATATATAATAACCACATGAGTGGACGTTACAGGAAGTAACAATATGGGAGAATAACATCTCCACCACTAAACTCTGAACATTCACAGGAAGTCGTTTGTCTATAACAGGAGTATTCAACTCTTTCCCTATGAGGTCTGGAGCTTGCTGGTTTTCTGTTCTACCTGATAATGAATTACCCATACCTGGTGTCCCAGGTCTAAATCAGTGCCTGATTAGAGGGAAACAATGAAAAAAACGCAGTGGAACAGGCTTCGAGGTCCAGAGCTAGGTTTGAGGGGTATATAACAATTGACTCTGCCAAAGCTCTGCAGGGTTCTCAGCTGCCTTCCAAATGTTCCAACATAATGTTGTGACTGTCACTGTAGCGTCTATCATGCTGCCTACTGACAATATGCCCTAGAACTCCTTAGTTGCTCCTAAGGACGGTATAATTGTTACATTCACGGTGTAGAATCATACACAACGCCAACTGTATTAAATCATTGCAAATAACACAGTGTACAGAATGAGTCAAGGACAGAATTGTACAGCTAACAGCTTTACCGTATGAAATGAGCACATCTCTAAATAGGGGCCAAAGACAAATGGAGGAAAATGGAGGACGGGTTACTAGGGGAGGTTGTTGCCGGAGGCATTAGAGAGAGAAAAGAGGCCCAGCCTAGCTGGTGTTTCACGGCTGTCACTGGCACTGGCACAGGGTTGTGAGAGAGGCACTGTTATGTAATTCCACAAGAGCCTCTTTCTCTGATACTTGGCTATTGCTTTTCAGTACAGTCCTATGTACCTGTGCTGCCAATTCACCAAAACTGCCTGCATCAAAAAAACATCAGGCCAGAGACCATCGTTTTGTTAATGTGTTTGAGAAGCCGGAGGAAGCCAAGAGTGTTAGGATTTTAACATTCACATCACAGGTAGAGCAATAGACAGACTAGGGCTCCATATCTGGAAGTCAAACCACAAAATACTCAAGGACGTACATTGTTTAACATCTAACGAAAAAACGCTTCATAGATTGTCTTTGTTCTCAACACACAGGTATTCCCAAAAAAATATCCACAAAAAGAAAAGAATGTTGTCTCAAAAGGCTGAGATTCTGACGCTGTCTGACAGTAAATGAAACATCTCAGGAAGTATATAAACACCCAGGAGATTTGGACAAGTTAGCATTTTGGCACGCAAGAAAAATGTCTGCTGATCATGAAAATCACATATGTATGTTGGTGCATCACGCCGCACAACTTTGTATCCCCTCATATGAGATAGAAAGACGACCCCACAGAATTAGAAATTAGAAAGGATCTCTATGGACTACCCCATGCAGTTTTAAGGACATGAATATCTCTGTTTGTGAACGTGCAGTGAGTGACACATTTCACCCCCTCTGGCTGTGTATCTAAGGGATTGAATTTGTCCACATCTTTCAAGGTAATATTTTCAAGCTCTTACTTGGCAATACATAATGAAATTAACACAGGTGGACATGAAATGACACAAACCATTGTCAAACCATACAAATCTAGGATCCTGCAACAAGACAAACCAAAACAGGATGTTGTGCGTGTTATGAACGCAAACAGTCTGCTAGGTGGAGAAATCACAAAGAAACAGACAGCAACCCCCACGACTGTAGTAGTTCCATTACAGCCCCAGGGCTCACAGCCTGGACCTCTCAAAAAGACGCTCTCTAGAACCTAAGAGGGTTCTTTCGCTGTCCCCATTTGGAGAACCCTTTGAAGAACCCTTTTTGGTTTAGGCTAGAACTATTTTGAGTTACATGTAGAACATTTCACACATAGTGTTCTCCATGGAACACAAAAGAGTTCTACCTGTCATGTTTTGTCATTGGTTATCATGTCTTGTCTCTGATTCTATCCCAGCGCTTCCATTCTGACGATAAGGTCCATCCTTGCGCTTATTTTTCTCATCGCCTGTCGCCATCGGAACGCAACTATGATGTGGGTAACCGCGAACTGCTCGCCATCCGCTTAGCCCTAGGCGAATGGCGACAGTGGTTGGAGGGGGCGACCGTTCCTTTTGTCATTTGGACTGACCATAAGAACCTTGAGTACATCCGTTCTGCCAAACAACTTAATGCACGTCAAGCTCGTTGGGCGTTGTTTTTCGCTCGTTTCGAGTTCGTGATTTCTTATCGCCCGGGTAATAAGAACACCAAGCCTGATGCCTTATCCCGTCTCTTTAGTTCTTCTGTGGCTTCTACCGACCCCGAGGGGATTCTTCCTGATGGGCGTGTTGTCGGGTTGACTGTCTGGGGAATTGAGAGACAGGTTAAGCAAGCACTCACTCACACTGCGTCGCCGCGCGCTTGTCCTAGTAGCCTTCTTTTCGTTCCTGTTTCTACTCGTCTGGCTGTTCTTCAGTGGGCTCACTCTGCCAAGTTAGCTGGCCACCCCGGCGTTCGGGGTACGCTTGCTTCTATTCACCAGCGGTTTTGGTGGCCTACTCAGGAGCGTGACACGCGCCGTTTCGTGGCTGCTTGTTCGGACTGCGCGCAGACTAAGTCAGGTAACTCTCCTCCTGCCGGTCATCTCAGACCGCTTCCCATTCCTTCTCGACCATGGTCTCACATCGCCTTAGACTTCATTATCGGTCTGCCTTCGTCTGCGGGGAAGACTGTGATTCTTACGGTTGTCGATAGGTTCTCTAAGGCGGCACATTTCATTCCCCTCGCTAAGCTTCCTTCCGCTAAGGAGACGGCACAAATCATCATTGAGAATGTGTTCAGAATTCATGGCCTCCCGTTAGACGGCGTTTCAGACAGAGGTCCGCAATTCACGTCACAGTTTTGGAGGGAGTTCTGTCGTTTGATTGGTGCTTCCGTCAGTCTCTCTTCCGGTTTTCATCCCCAGTCTAACGGTCAAGCAGAAAGGGCCAATCAGACGATTGGTCGCATATTACGCAGCCTTTCTTTTAGAAACCCTGCGTCTTGGGCAGAACAGCTCCCCTGGGCAGAATACGCTCACAACTCGCTTCCTTCGTCTGCTACCGGGCTATCTCCGTTTCAGAGTAGTCTGGGGTACCAGCCTCCTCTGTTCTCGTCCCAGCTCGCCGAGTCCAGCGTTCCCTCCGCTCAAGCCTTTGTCCAACGTTGTGAGCGCACCTGGAGGAGGGTCAGGTCTGCACTTTGCCGTTACAGGGCGCAGACTGTGAGAGCCGCCAATAAACGTAGGATTAAGAGTCCTAGGTATTGTCGCGGCCAGAGAGTGTGGCTTTCCACTCGTAACCTTCCCCTTACGACAGCTTCTCGCAAGTTGACTCCGCGGTTCATTGGTCCGTTCCGTGTCTCCCAGGTCGTCAATCCTGTCGCTGTGCGACTGCTTCTTCCGCGACATCTTCGTCGCGTCCACCCTGTCTTCCATGTCTCCTGTGTCAAGCCCTTTCTTCGCGCCCCCGTTCGTCTTCCCTCCCCCCCGTCCTTGTCGAGGGCGCACCTATTTACAAGGAACGGAAGATCATGGACATGCGTTCTCGGGGACGTAGTCACCAGTACTTAGTGGATTGGGAGGGTTACGGTCCTGAGGAGAGGAGTTGGGTTCCATCTCGGGACGTGCTGGACCGTTCGTTGATTGATGATTTCCTCCGTTGCCGCCAGGGTTCCTCCTCGAGTGCGCCAGGAGGCGCTCGGTGAGTGGGGGGGTACTGTCATGTTTTGTCATTGGTTATCATGTCTTGTCTCTGTGCTTCCCTTCTATTCGTTTCCCTCTGCTGGTCTTATTAGGTTCTTTCCCTCTTTCTATCCCTCTCTTCCCCTCCCTCTCTCCCTCTCTCGCTCTCTCTCTCTATCGTTCCGTTCCTGCTCCCAGCTGTTCCTCATTCTCCTAACTACCTCATTTACTCTTTTCACACCTGTCCCCTATTTTGCCCTCTGATTAGAGCCCCTATTTCTCCCTCTGTTTTCCGCTTCTGTCCTTGTCGGATCCTTGTATGATGTTCGCTGTTCTGTGTCCTTGTCTCGCCCTGTCGTGTTTTACCTTCTTCAGATGCTGCGTGTGAGCAGGTGTCTAGGTCTGCTACGGCCGGTGCCTTCCCGAAGCAACCTGCAGTCTATGGTCGAGTCTCCAGTCAGTCCTCTCTACTGACGAGTGGATTTCAGTTTTCCTGTTTTGTTTTCACCTTGATAATATCCAGGATTATCACTTTTGTCAAATACTGGAATAAAGACTCTGTTTTCGTTAAGTCGCTTTTGGGTCCTCATTCACCTGCATAACACTACCAGGAACCAAAAAGGGTTCTCCTATGGGGAGAGCCGAAGAACCCTTTTGGAACCCTTTGTTTCTCAACCCGGCACAGCCAGAAGAGGACTGGCCACCCCTCAGAGCCTGGTTCCTCTCTAGGTTTCTTCCTAGGTTCCTGCCTTTCTCGGGAGTTTTTCCTAGCCACCGTGTGTCATGTTTTGTCTTAGATTGTCTTGTCATTTTGCTTTTCCCTCTGTTCATTATCCCCCTGCTGGTCTTTTTAGGTTCGTTCCCCTTTTTCTCTCTCCCTTCCTCTCTCTTCTCTCTATCGTTCCGTTCCTGCTCCCAGCTGTTCCTATTCCCCTAATCAATCATTTAGTCTTCCCACACCTGTTCCCTATCTTTTTCCCTGATTAGAGTCCCTATTTCTCCCCTTGTTTTCCGTTTCTGCCCTGTCGGATCCTTGTCTATTGTTCACCGTGCTGTGTCTGTGTATCGCCCTGTCGTGTCGTGTTTCCCTCAGATGCTGCGTGGTGAGCAGGTGTCTGAGTCTGCTACGTTCAAGTGCCTTCCCGAGGCAACCTGCAGTTCTTGATCGAGTCTCCAGTCTGTTCTCGTCATTACGAGTGGAATTATGCCTTATGATTGTAGATTTACTTTACTGGATTAAAGACTCTGTTTTCGCCAAGTCGCTTTTGGGTCCTCATTCACCTGCATAACAGAAGGATCCGACCAAAGAATGGACCCAGCGACTACAGACGCTCGTAACACTGCCGTCGAGATCCAAGGAGCCATGCTCGGCAGACACGAGCAGGAATTGTCTGCTGCTCGCCATGCCGTGGAGAACCTGGCCGCTCAGGTTTCCGACCTCTCTGGACAGTTCCAGAGTCTTCGTCTCGTGCCACCTGTTACTTCCTGGCCTGCCGAGCCTCCGGAACCTAGGGTTAATAACCCACCTTGCTACTCCGGGCAGCCCACGGAGTGCCGCTCCTTTCTCACCCAGTGTGATATTGTGTTCTCTCTCCAACCCAACACATACTCTAGCGAGAGAGCTCGGGTTGCTTACGTCATTTCACTCCTTACTGGCCGGGCTCGAGAGTGGGGCACAGCTATCTGGGAGGCAAGGGCTGATTGTTCAAACAATTACCAGAACTTTAAAGAGGAGATGATTCGGGTTTTTGACCGTTCAGTTTTTGGTAGGGAGGCTTCTAGGGCCCTGGCTTCCCTATGCCAAGGTGATCGATCCATAACGGATTACTCTATAGAGTTTCGCACTCTTGCTGCCTCTAGTGACTGGAACGAGCCGGCGCTGCTCGCTCGTTTTCTGGAGGGACTCCACGCAGTGGTCAAAGATGAGATTCTCTCTCGGGAGGTTCCTTCCAGTGTGGACTCTTTGATTGCTCTCGCCATCCGCATAGAACGACGGGTAGATCTTCGTCACCAAGCTCGTGGAAGAGAGCTCGCGTCAACGGTGTTTCCCTGCTCCGCATCGCAACCATCTCCCTCCTCTGGCTCAGAGACTGAGCCCATGCAGCTGGGAGGTATTCGCATCTCGACTAAGGAGAGGGAACGGAGGATCACCAACCGCCTGTGCCTCTATTGCGGATTTGATGGACATTTTGTCAATTCATGTCCAGTAAAGGCCAGAGCTCATCAGTAAGCGGAGGGCTACTGGTGAGCGCTACTACTCAGGTCTCTTCATCTAGATCCTGTACTACTATGTCGGTCCATCTACGCTGGACCGGTTCGGTGCTACATGCAGTGCCTTGATTGACTCTGGGGCTGAGGGTTGTTTCATGGACGAAGCATGGGCTCGGAAACATGACATTCCTTTCAGACAGTTAGACAAGCCTACGCCCATGTTTGCCTTAGATGGTAGTCATCTTCCCAGTATCAGATTTGAGACACTACCTTTAACTCTCACAGTATCTGGTAACCACAGTGAGACTATTTCTTTTTTGATTTTTCGTTCACCTTTTACACCTGTTGTTTTGGGTCATGCCTGGCTAGTATGTCATAATCCTTCTATTAATTGGTCTAGTAATTCTATCCTATCCTGGAACGTTTCTTGTCATGTGAAGTGTTTAATGTCTGCCATCCCTCCCATTTCTTCTGTCCCCACTTCTCAGGAGGAACCTGGCGATTTGACAGGAGTGCCGGAGGAATATCATGATCTGCGCACGGTCTTCAGTCGGTCCCGAGCCAACTCCCTTCCTCCTCACCGGTCGTATGATTGTAGTATTGATCTCCTTCCGGGGACCACTCCTCCTCGGGGTAGACTATACTCTTTGTCGGCTCCCGAACGTAAGGCTCTCGAGGATTATTTATCTGTGTCTCTTGACGCCGGTACCATAGTGCCTTCTTCCTCTCCGGCCGGGGCGGGGTTCTTTTTTGTTAAGAAAAAGGACGGTACTCTGCGCCCCTGCGTGGATTATCGAGGGCTGAATGACATAACGGTTAAGAATCGTTATCCGCTTCCCCTTATGTCATCAGCCTTCGAGATTCTGCAGGGAGCCAGGTGCTTTACTAAGTTGGACCTTCGTAACGCTTACCATCTCGTGCGCATCAGAGAGGGGGACGAGTGGAAAACGGCGTTTAACACTCCGTTAGGGCATTTTGAGTACCGGGTTCTGCCGTTTGGTCTCGCCAATGCGCCAGCTGTTTTTCAGGCATTAGTTAATGATGTTCTGAGAGACATGCTGAACATCTTTGTTTTTGTCTATCTTGACGATATCCTGATTTTTTCACCGTCACTCGAGATTCATGTTCAGCACGTTCGACGTGTTCTACAGCGCTTTTTAGAGAATTGTCTCTACGTGAAGGCTGAGAAGTGCTCTTTTCATGTCTCCTCCATTACTTTTCTCGGTTCCGTTATTTCCGCTGAAGGCATTCAGATGGATTCCGCTAAGGTCCAAGCTGTCAGTGATTGGCCCGTTCCAAGGTCACGTGTCGAGTTGCAGCGCTTTTTAGGTTTCGCTAATTTCTATCGCCGTTTCATTCGTAATTTCGGTCAAGTTGCTGCCCCTCTCACAGCTCTTACTTCTGTCAAGACGTGTTTTAAGTGGTCCGGTTCCGCCCAGGGAGCTTTTGATCTTCTAAAAGAACGTTTTACGTCCGCTCCTATCCTCGTTACTCCTGACGTCACTAGACAATTCATTGTCGAGGTTGACGCTTCAGAGGTAGGTGTGGGAGCCATTCTATCCCAGCGCTTCCAGTCTGACGATAAGGTTCATCCTTGCGCTTATTTTTCTCATCGCCTGTCGCCATCTGAACGCAACTATGATGTGGGTAACCGCGAACTGCTCGCCATCCGCTTAGCCCTAGGCGAATGGCGACAGTGGTTGGAGGGGGCGACCGTTCCTTTTGTCGTTTGGACAGACCATAAGAACCTTGAGTACATCCGTTCTGCCAAACGACTTAATGCCCGTCAAGCTCGTTGGGCGTTGTTTTTCGCTCGTTTCGAGTTTGTGATTTCTTACCGTCCGGGTAGCAAAAACACCAAGCCTGATGCCTTATCCCGTCTGTTTAGTTCTTCTGTGGCTTCTACTGATCCCGAGGGGATTCTTCCTTATGGGCGTGTTGTCGGGTTGACAGTCTGGGGAATTGAAAGACAGGTTAAGCAAGCACTCACGCACACTGCGTCGCCGCGCTTGTCCTAGTAACCTCCTTTTCGTTCCTGTTTCCACTCGTCTGGCTGTTCTTCAGTGGGCTCACTCTGCCAAGTTAGCTGGTCATCCCGGTGTTCGAGGCACTCTTGCATCTATTCGCCAGCGCTTTTGGTGGCCGACTCAGGAGCGTGACACGCGCCGTTTCGTGGCTGCTTGTTCGGACTGCGCGCAGACTAAGTCGGGTAACTCTCCTCCTGCCGGTCGTCTCAGACCGCTCCCCATTCCTTCTCGACCATGGTCTCACATCGCCCTAGACTTCATTACCGGTCTGCCTTTGTCTGCGGGGAAGACTGTGATTCTTACGGTTGTCGATAGGTTCTCTAAGGCGGCACATTTCATTCCCCTCGCTAAACTTCCTTCCGCTAAGGAGACGGCACAAATCATCATCGAGAATGTGTTCAGAATTCATGGCCTCCCGTTAGACGCCGTTTCAGACAGAGGCCCGCAATTCACGTCACAGTTTTGGAGGGAGTTCTGTCGTTTGATTGGTGCGTCCGTCAGTCTCTCTTCCGGGTTTCATCCCCAGTCTAACGGTCAAGCAGAGAGGGCCAATCAGACGATTGGTCGCATACTACGCAGCCTTTCTTTCAGAAACCCTGCGTCTTGGGCAGAACAGCTCCCCTGGGCAGAATACGCTCACAACTCGCTTCCTTCGTCTGCTACCGGGTTATCTCCGTTTCAGAGTAGTCTGGGTTACCAGCCTCCTCTGTTCTCATCCCAGCTTGCCGAGTCCAGCGTTCCCTCCGCTCAAGCGTTTGTCCAACGTTGTGAGCGCACCTGGAGGAGGGTGAGGTCTGCACTTTGCCGTTACAGGGCACAGACTGTGAGAGCCGCCAATAAACGTAGGATTAAGAGTCCAAGGTATTGTTGCGGCCAGAGAGTGTGGCTTTCCACTCGCAACCTTCCTCTTACGACAGCTTCTCGTAAGTTGACTCCGCGGTTCATTGGTCCGTTCCGTGTCTCCCAGGTCGTCAATCCTGTCGCTGTGCGACTGCTTCTTCCGCGACATCTTCGTCGCGTCCATCCTGTCTTCCATGTCTCCTGTGTCAAGCCCTTTCTTCGCACCCCCGTTCGTCTTCCCTCCCCCTCCCGTCCTTGTCGAGAGCGCACCTATTTACAAGGTACGTAGGATCATGGACATGCGTTCTCGGGGACGGGGTCACCAATACTTAGTGGATTGGGAGGGTTACGGTCCTGAGGAGAGGAGTTGGGTTCCGTCTCGGGACGTGCTGGACCGTTAACTTATTGATGATTTCCTCCGTTGCCGCCAGGATTCCTCCTCGAGTGCGCCAGGAGACGCTCGGTGAGTGGGGGGGTACTGTCATGTTTTGTCTTAGATTGTCTTGTCATTTTGCTTTTCCCTCTGTTCATTTTCCCCCTGCTGGTCTTTTTAGGTTCGTTCCCCTTTTTCTCTCTCCCTTCCTCTCTCTTCTCTCTATCGTTCCGTTCCTGCTCCCAGCTGTTCCTATTCCCCTAATCAATCATTTAGTCTTCCCACACCTGTTCCCTATCTTTTTCCCTGATTAGAGTCCCTATTTCTCCCCTTGTTTTCCGTTTCTGCCCTGTCGGATCCTTGTCTATTGTTCACCGTGCTGTGTCTGTGTATCGCCCTGTCGTGTCGTGTTTCCCTCAGATGCTGCGTGGTGAGCAGGTGTCTGAGTCTGCTACGTTCAAGTGCCTTCCCGAGGCAACCTGCAGTTCTTGATCGAGTCTCCAGTCTGTTCTCGTCATTACGAGTGGAATTATGACTTATGATTGTAGATTTACTTTACTGGATTAAAGACTCTGTTTTCGCCAAGTCGCTTTTGGGTCCTCATTCACCTGCATAACACCGTGCTTCTACATCTGCATTGCTTGCTGTTTGGGGTTTTAGGCTGGGTTTCTGTACAGCACTTTATGACACCCGGCTGATGTAAAAAGGGCTTTATAAATACATTTGATTGATTGATTGCTAGATTTTTTTCTAAGAGTGTAGTCCACACACACTTAAACCCACTGACTTTGCCACTTCTACCCGGAGAGACCATGACGCACAAATATGCATGAAAAGCTTTTAAGTCCCACTATTATTCTGCCGAAGTGAAAAGACTGACGCAGTCATGTTCCATTTTGAATGAAAGAGAAGCAGCGCCACGTTCTGCACACCTTACACCGTGTGTGTGGAAAAGCACAGCGCCATCCCTCTTTAACAGTGATTAAATAAAAGATGAATGTGTCACGTGACGCGCCTTGGCTCATTTCTGTTGGACAGGTTCACGGAGTTGACGTGAGGAGTCATCGAAGTGGAAAGGGAGGTGTGCTCAAAGCCATGTGTGTCTACAGTGTGTCTCCTCACAGTAGAGGGGATTGCAGGTGAAGGCCTATAGGTTCCTGATCCTGTGGAAACGAGTCAGAGAGCAGAGCCTGTTGCATATTTAACCACCATGGTTGCGCCTCCATTGGTCATGCGGTTCACTATTCGGTATTCCTTCAGGCTTCAGATATGCTCTTAGCAAGCTGAGACCAGCAGTATACTATAAATACTGAGACATTGCTATCTCTCCCTGGTAGACCCAACCATGTCTCAGCACAGCTGATAATGCTGGAGCTCACTTACCAGCCAGGGTAATGAGAAGCGAAAGCCCAAAACCGGCCTAATTAAAAGTAAACAGGCATGGGCACGTAACACCCAGGATAAGCATTTAGCCGTGAACATCAGATTAGACCGTATTATAAGGATATAGTTGTTGACCTTAAATCTCAGAAATAACAGGGGCCAAAGCCGAGCATCGGCCGTGGTTTACTTTCTTCTGGCCCTGCAGGATGAAACAGGTTCCTGTGTTTGGGGTAATGTGGCTTTCCATGGTGGTCAGAAGGGATTACAGTTGATAATCAGCTCCTGATCTTATAGGAGTATCAAAGATAATTAATTGGATTTTCAGCCTTCTTCTATGGTGTGATTAATGTGCCAACTTAATTTATGCATCACAGACCACTTTAGATGCCCGTATTTACTTCTGTGTTTCTAGGGATGTGTTTACACTCTTATTACTGGAAAGAAGTAATGGAATGCATACCTCACATTGCGTAAATGATACTGTTGGTGGATAAATAAATAATACTAGTCGATGTTTAATTCAAAGATCAAACATCCTTTAATCTGGTCATATTTAAGTGAATTAAATTAGAAAATGCAATCAGACATGGTTAATTATGATCCAGGAATGTGATTATGGTGTGCGGTTGTTAACCTACAACATGGCCATCGGGTTACTGGCCGTGGGTACAAAGGGTAAAGGCCCAGTCCCTGCAATAATACTAATAAGGTAACCGAAGACTTGCAGGGGGTGCAGTTGAGTTTAAGAAGGCTGATTCTAACACAGATGTGGATTCCAAATGGATTTGGTTTCATAAATGCAACTTTTAACTTGCATTCTCATTCTCTATCGTGCCCTGAGAACAAACAATTCACAAGTCAACATGATAATTCAATAAAACAGACGCTAAAGATGCCACAAAATACAACAGATACAACAACAACAATTTCAACAACACCAATCAATTATTCCAATCAACCAAAATGCTCGCAAACCACAGTGAATTCATTCCTCGTTCTAAACTACACTATTGGCACCAGTCATTCAAGATGTAATGAGGATTCAAATGTCTCTAAACATGTGGTGTGTTAAAACTAAAGGCTGATTTACCAGGTTGGTAGAGACACGAGGGACCTCAGGAGTTAACCAACCCTGTGAGCGGGTTTGGTGCCTCGTATTTTTCTACTTTAACAGAGAAGTGAGATGTTTTAGAAGCGTGTGCCGCAGAGCTTTGTAAACAAAATGGGAGAAATGAAGTGATCTACAGGAATTTAGAGAGGTCCAGCTGACCTTTTGATAAAGGATGCAGTGATGAGTATTAAACTTGTCACCTGTGATAAGCACGCTGTATCCAAGGGTTTTAGAGAAGTGGCTGCTGCTTTCTGATAAATGGCGTCCCCATAATCAAGAGCTGGCAGGAAGGTTGCCTGTACAACCTGCGTCCTTCTGTTTAGACAGAGGCGGGATCTATTTCTATAAATCGCTGCTTCTTACCCGTATGTTTTTAAAATGTCAAAAAGCATCGATATTTATAGGCATAAATGTGTAGACCATCTGAAATATTTCTCGGTGAATTAGAAAACATCATACATTCAGTTTTTCCCGCATTAAGTGCCAATTTGAATCAGCAAGGTCTTTCTGCCAGGCAACAAAATCAGATTGCAGGTCTAACATAGCCTGGTCAGCAGTAGGGGCAATAACGTACATAACAGTGCCATCTGCATACAGATGAATATTGCAGGTTTTTGCAGAAGGACCAATAATATTTCTATACGGTAGAGGACAGGTCCCAAAATCATCCCCTGCAGCACACCTTTATTACTATCCAGGTAACTTGACACCATCAGAAAGCACACATTGTGTACTGTCTGACAGATAGTTCCCAAACCACTTGCAAGACACATGGTCGAGGCCCATTTCAGAGAACCTTTGAATGAGTAGGGGATGGTCAACAGTATCAAAGGCCTTAGATAGGTCTATAAATGTGTCAGCATAGTCATTCCTATGAAATAAGTAATTTAACACCGAATCTAAGACAAGCATAGCTGCTTCAATGGTGCTTTGCCCAGGCCTAAAACCAGACTGGTGCACATTAATTAAGAATATCATTTGAAGTCCAAAAGGTTCTTAGCTGAGAGTTGGCGAGTGAATTCTAATATTTTTGCAAGGCAAAATAGTTTAGAAATCTATCTCCATGTCCCCTTGATATGGACATATCCTTCTATATTTCTCTTCCCTGTCTCACACTGGCTCGGCACAAAGATGCACGTGGTCTTGCTAAAAAGGTAGGATGGCATAATTGACATGCAGGATTTACACAGATCTCCACATTTATCTCGGGGATAACACCTCACAGGCTCAGCAATCTGGCACCTCAGATCCCTCTCTCTCTCCTTTCTCCCTCTCCTCTCCCTCTCTCTCAGTGCTCTGGTCTCACAGTGGGAGATCACCAGGCTGAGCTGATGCGGCCTGAAAGGCAGCACTGTTTAACGAGCAGCGCAGGGCGTACGAGTGAGGAGACAACAGGTGGACCATCAGATTGATGCGCCGCAGCTGTGGAAGCACCACTATTCTTGCCAGCTGTCGGCCTGAATAATAATCATTAAAAAGGGGATCTTTGCAAAGAACCTAGCATGCTGCCAAGATGTTTGCCTATTCCTGCATCACATGGGCGGGAAGGAAAATAAGTTATATACATAGAGATGTTGTTCCTTCCTCTGGTTAAGTGACACTGCATGGCTTCGCTCATGGCGGTTGCATCATGTAAATATTGAAATGTGTGTGGCTCCTGTCTACAGAACATGCACTACAGTGCCTAGTGAAATTCTACCCACCGATTGCACACTCTTCACAGTCTTTGCTGCCTTCAAATTGAATCTAAAAAGGAATTACATTTAGATGTTCTTGTTCTAAAGATCTACGTAACCTACTCCACAATTTCAAAGTGAAAAATGTGTTTTTATTTTATTACAAAATGAATAACACAAAGACGAAGATGTCTTGATTGCAGATGTCTTCACAGCCCCTTGGAGGAAGCACCTTTGGCAGCCATTACAGCTGTGAATCATTTTGAATGAGATTCTAACATCTTTGCACTCTTAGGGCAACATATGTTTATTGTTTTTGCCACAATAGCTCAAGCTCAGTAAATTTGGTTAGGAATCATTGATGGACAGCAATATTCAATCTAATTTAAGTCAGGACTGAGACTGGACCACTCAGGAACACTCAACACCTCTTGGAAAGCCATTCTGGTATGTCTTTGGCATTAACATTTGGGTAATTGTCCCGCTGATATTTTGAATTTTATCTCAGGGTTATGTTTTCGGAAGACTAAGACAGGTTTTCCTCTAACTTTTTACCTTGGCTTTGCTGCTTTCCTATTTCTTTAAGTCTTGAAAAACCCCAGTTCTGCCACTGACATGATGCTGCCACCACAATTATTTCACTCTGTGTTGTGTTGTTTTGGGTTTGTCCCAAACCTGTAGTTTTTCATTTAGACCCAAAATGTATTTATTTGCCAAATTGTCTTGCAGTATTACTTCATGGCCTTGTTGCAAACAGAACCGATTATTTGGAGTGGATTCATTATTTTGACATTGTCATGGAGGCCAGTAATGTGGGGTGAATGTGGAGTGAATGCAATGTGGTTGATACTCTGTATTTCCAAGTATTGTGGTGTCAGCATTATGTTATATATACAGTATGCCCATCACTGGCAGGGACTGGGAAGTTTGTCAGCATTATGTTATACATACAGTATGCCCGTCACTGGCAGGGACTGGGAAGTTTGTCAGCATTATGTTATACATACAGTATGCCCATCACTGGCAGGGACTGGGAAGTTTGTCAGCATTATGTTATACATACAGTATGCCCGTCACTGGCAGGGACTGGGAAGTTTGTCAGCATTATGTTATACATACAGTATGCCCATCACTGTCAGGGACTGGGAAGTTTGTCAGCATTATGTTATACATACAGTATGCCCGTCACTGGCAGGGACTGGGAAGTTTGTCAGCATTATGTTATACATACAGTATGCCCATCACTGGCAGGGACTGGGAAGTTTGTCAGCATTATGTTATATATACAGTATGCCCATCACTGGCAGGGACTGGGAAGTTTGTCACTGGCAGGGACTGTCAGCATTATGTTATACATACAGTATGCCCATCACTGGCAGGGACTGGGAAGTTTGTCAGCATTATGTTATACATACAGTATGCCCGTCACTGGCAGGGACTGGGAAGTTTGTCAGCATTATGTTATATATACAGTATGCCCATCACTGGCAGGGACTGGGAAGTTTGTCAGCATTATGTTATACATACAGTATGCCCATCACTGGCAGGGACTGGGAAGTTTGTCAGCATTATGTTATACATACAGTATGCCCATCACTGGCAGGGACTGGGAAGTTTGTCAGCATTATGTTATACATACAGTATGCCCGTCACTGGCAGGGACTGGGAAGTTTGTCAGCATTATGTTATACATACAGTATGCCCATCACTGGCAGGGACTGGGAAGTTTGTCAGCATTATGTTATACATACAGTATGCCCGTCACTGGCAGGGACTGGGAAGTTTGTCAGCATTATGTTATACATACAGTATGCCCGTCACTGGCAGGGACTGGGAAGTTTGTCAGCATTATGTTATACATACAGTATGCCCGTCACTGGCAGGGACTGGGAAGTTTGTCAGCATTATGTTATACATACAGTATGCCCGTCACTGGCAGGGACTGGGAAGTTTGTCAGCATTATGTTATACATACAGTATGCCCATCACTGGCAGGGACTGGGAAGTTTGTCAGCATTATGTTATACATACAGTATGCCCGTCACTGCCAGGGACTGTGAAGTTTGTCAGAATCAAAATAAATATGAAAGTAACAAAGCCCAGGTTAAAAGAGGAAAACCCGCCCTAGTCTCCTGAAAACCTAACCCTGGGATAGAGTTGTACAGTTACAACCGGACGACTAAACAGATGCTAATGATAACGAGGTGTTGAGTGTTCCTGAATGGTCCAGTCCCAGTCCTGACTTGAAAATCAGAGACAAGGTGTGAATATTGCTGTCCATCAATGATTCCCAACCAAATGTACTGAGCTTGAGCACTTTTGACAAAAACAATGGTTATTTGTTGCCCTGAGAGTTGTGCAAGTTTGGAAGGATCTTCATCAAAATGAATCACAGCTGTAATGACTGCAAAATGTCTTTTCACCAAGTACTAATATAAGTAATCAATACATGTTTATTATTTGTATTCATTTGGACAATGTTCTATAATAGTTATTTCACTTGTGGAGTAGGTTGTGTACATCGGTAGGAAATAAATCAAATGTATTTCCTAATGTAACATTTCACGTCAGCAAAATGTGAAGACTGTGCAAGGGGTGGGTAGGCTTTCACTAGGCACTGCAACTGCTGAGAGGAATCTAGAGTCTGATCTGAATCATGATGCATGGCTCTGTGCAACGCCACTCTCCACACTTGGCACGGAAAGGGGTCGACTTCATTGCTCAGGGCACACAACATATAGTGAGCTAAATGTATTTCATTCATTTGGTGTTGCTGTGAAGTTGTTGCCCTGAAAGCGCAATGCTGTGTCCACCTTCATTACTCTGCAATCGATCATCATCTGGGCGACCACTTCTTTGGAAATGACTAGGCTGTGGTCTACATGCTCTTAAATACCTCAGCCAAATCAATAGTGACAACAGAAACTGTTTCTATACTGGGACAAAAAAAGGATTACTTTATTCCAAAGTTAAGTTTTATTTACATTTTTTTCAAGGGTTTCAACACACACAATACTTGACAGTACTGCAAATCATGACAACACTACCGTTCTACAAACAAATCAACATGCAAATCATGTTTTATTTCATATGCGCCACCGATGGCAAGAGCAGTTGAAAGACCACTAGATTATAATGTAATGACATGTTTTCCATACATACAGTATAAGGAAGAGGGAGGGCCAGTAAGTAAAGCATGCTCTCCAACATAATTGTTATCATACACTGTGGCCGGCAAACGGTGTGAATATTGGCACATTTTAATAAGTAGATGCTAGTATGTTTAGAGGCCGTTTCTATGGTAACAATGCTATCTCTTCACTCTCTTGTTGACAATCCATTAGATTCCTCCAGTAATACTGATGGAAATCCTGAGTTTAGGTTAGATTAGATTAGTTTAATAGTCACATGTATATAGTTGCAGATGTAATTCTTGAGCACCAAACTTTAACAATGCATTGAAATAAAATACAAATATATAATAAAAACATGGATAATAATACAAATAAATGTAAATAGAAATGTACATAAAGGAGGGGGGGGGGATCTGGGTGGGCAGGGGCAGGAGGAGGAGAACAGTGATTATCTTAACTCCAAATGCGGACATTGCATGAATGATTTTAAAACTCTAAAAGTCTTTAATTATGAATCGATACTTGAGCTTAGGTAATTGCGAAGCCTCAGCGGGCCAGAATTTTGATTTATGGTGCATCTTGACAGAAGTGCTTAGAGACCCTTAGAAATTGAGAGACACATTAAAGCTACAGCTGTTTATCCGTCTGCAGTCAATAGAATGTAAAATACATTTTGCTTGATCATCTCACTGCCTTAAAAAGGGACTTTAGGTCCTAAATGGCGCCCCTAAAAATGGGGCTGAATTGAGAACATGGATGTCGCACATGAAAACGTAGCTCCCTGTCCATGGCTTTGTAAGCTATCAATCACCTTTCTTCAAATGACGTAGGCATTGATGTCAAGTGTCATCCCCCTTCTCTGAGGACAAAAGTCGCTCACAGAGGCTCAACATAGAGGCCATGCTTCATGAAACCTGCTCACATTACCTGTGTCTGATGATAGCATGGCTCTAGCGGCGCTGTCCTCACTGTTCACTGCCTCACCTCATCCATCAGAGGGGTGCTCATCTAGCCACACGCCCATCCAAACACCTCACTGGACCAGGACAGACACTATTGATGGTGCTCCAAATGAATATTCATGAATCATAGTTTTGTTTTGTTTGGAGATCCATTTTTAAGAGAGAGGGAAAACCACTTAGACCTTCGACACCAGAGGGCTCCCAGTAGTTGAACAGATGGGCTTAACCCTCACACAGCAGATGTTGATGATTTATTCTCTTTTTTTGCCAGATTAAAGCACTCTGCCTCGACAGCCGCACTGTGGCCTATCGGAGGAATCAAGCATTTGCCATTGGATGAAATGGTTCATCACCAACCACCAGCCACCTGTGTAGCATTACTCTTCATTATGAAAATGCATCACACGAATCCAGTTAAATGCTTTACTGGTAATAAAACACTATGATACAAAGGGATGTGGTCCATCTATGGTCAACAACTGCAACTCTTTAAATATAGCAACCACACAATTCATATTAAGACGTTAGAGACTTTGATATTGCACAGCTTCATGAAAGAAGGAAAAAGAACATTGTTTCGTGACCACTGTCCCGAAGGAACCAACATCTTTGAAGTCTCCTGACTTTTAATGTCCCTAATCCAGGAGTTATCCTTGAATTTCTCTGTTGGTAATTAATAAATGTGCAGGGCAATGAACTAAGTCAATCTTCCGACTAAGATCCCTTATGGGTAAAGCATTACCTTTCATTCCCTGGCGACGGGCGAGATAAGACATCTTCTGAAATCAAAGGGAGAGTATTTTCTTCATAGCCACAGGCGCCAGATTACCCATCAGCGATGGCCATGCAAAGATGCAAAACGGAGGTTGAAAGAATAACCCGTTGTGATTTGTCAGATGGGGCGGAAGTATCATTTGTACTGATAAACAAGCCAGGCTCGACGTGTGTAAATGAGCCTTACATATGGGTGAGAGTGCAGCTACATGATATCAAAAGGGGGAAAACATTACCGCGTCTGTCGGCTGCTGTGCTGCGGCGGCGGCAGCGCCAAGTTGGACTTTTCTCTAAGGCAATGAGTTCCTTTCAATTCAGTTTCTCCTTCGCTCTCTTGAATTCCCACAGTAGAATAGACAGAATTACAGTGTGTAATGTTCATATTTTGTCAACTTTTCCTTGTCTGTTTAGCAGACAAGCACGTTATTAATTAGATAAGCAGGGTATTTGTCACGCCCTGACCTTAGAGTTCCTTATTATTTTCTATGTTTGGTTAGGTCAGGGTGTGACTCGGGTGGGAAAGTCTATGTTTTCTATGTCTTTGTTTTTGGTCGTGTGAGTTTCCCAATCAGAGGCAGCTGTCTATCGTTGTCTCTGATTGGTTGATAAGTTGTCATTTTCCTTTTGGGTTTTGTGGGATCTTGTTGTCTGTTCAGTGTCTGTGCCTGACAGAACTGTTCGCTTTCGTTTATTTTGTCTTTGTTATTTTGTTTTGGTGTCATCAATAAAAAGACGATGTACGCCTACCACGCTGCGCCTTGGTCCGCTCTTCATTCTACAAACGAGAGCCGTTACAGTATTAGACAATCCATTCCAGAGGGAGGAAGTATTTCATTGCAGATGGCAGTGAGGCTGTCTCCATCAAATCACACTTGTTCCATTGGCTTCACTTTTTAAAACATACCTGTTGTCTCCGCTGTTTGGCTGTACATACCAATGGGAGTAATGCTCTGCATCATAAAAAAACAGATACCAATTGTTTTACAGGGTGTGTATCATCAAAAGCCCACACATATAGATCCATACTAAACACCACAGACACATACTATTGCATGGATTTCACATTGTATTTCATCTCTTAATAATTCACTTACAAATTGAAAGCACTGTCAATCTGATCCATCATAGAATCTCTCTCAGGCAAAGACAAGCATCTATCCACAGCATTAGCATGCACAGGGGCAGATTTGAGGCAATGTGATCACTTGACATTCAAAGAGAGAGAGATAGGTATTGATTATGATGAGGAGGGTTTGGCACTTCCACGGCTTGAAAACATGCAGCACAGGGTTGGGCAGTACACACTCACCTCTCTGCCGGAACCTCAGCCATTACTGCAAAGTGATTCACCCACCTACACTGTGATGGAACTCTGTATGGAAAATCCATCTAGGTAGGCAAGTGTTTATCTTAATGATCTATTACATGATCTTGCTGAGAGACTGCTGATTTGTAAAGGCAATAGACTATATTAAATCCTATATTTACAGTTCTGATTTGCACACCTAATACCATACATGCATTTCCTGTAATTATCAAACTATCATGAATCCAATCTCATCTAAAGGGGAGATGTTAGACTTCAGCCAATACAGATATATTTTCCTGAAGTAAGACATAGCAAATTCACTACATTTCTAAATGTACATTTTTTAAAGACTTACTGATGGTTCACCTTTTTTTGTGGTTGCTAAAATTCGCTTAATTTCAGTTTATGTGACAAAACAAGCAAGTATAGTATTGAGAATCATTGTACCATCTAAACCGTTGTGAAATATATTTTCCATAACCAAATATAACATTTTCAGCTTTTCGAAGCTTGTGTACAAAATCTAAAGTAAAAGACCCAAAAACGAAACAGCGCACATAGAACAGATATTGCTTCTTAGACTTGCTTTCAATGAGAATGACAGATCTATAACACACATTTCTATGTGAAAAATGTATTTCCTAGCTACAGAGGAACCAGAATCATTTGGACTTTGTGGGTCTTACTCCTGAGGTCTTTTCATGGAACAGGATGTTGGTGTGTGTGTGTGTGTGTGTGTGTGTGTGTGTGTGTGTGTGTGTGTGTGTGTGTGTGTGTGTGTGTGTGTGTGTGTGTGTGTGTGTGTGTGTGTGTGTGTGTGCGTGCGTGCGTGCGTGCGTGCGTGCGTGCGTGCGTGCGTGCGTGCGTGCGTGCGTGCGTGCTGGTCCCACCTTCACTTAAGGGTGAATGATAGACTCGAGCATCATACCTAGTGGAACACATTTTGCTATACAACTAAACAATATGGACAACATCAATATATTTGGCTTCAACTTCTTTAGCTTTTCCTATCATCTGATATGCATAACGCATTGACACAAACAATGTTTTCTTGGCAGAGACTTCACAGACAGTGTGCTGTTTCAAAACGGCAATGTTCATGTCATGTTTTGTCTTATATTGTCTTGTCATTTTGCTTTCCCTTCTGTTCGTTTTCCCCCTGCTGGTCTTATTAGGTTTGTTCCCTTTTTTCTCTCTCCCTCCCTCTCTCTCTTCTCTCTATCGTTCCGTTCCTGCTCCCAGCTGTTCCTATTCCCCTACTCAATCATCTAGTCTTTTCACACCTGTTCCTTATCTTGCCCTCTGATTAGAGTCCCTATTTCTCCCCTTGTTTTCCGTTTCTGTCCTGTCGGATCCTTGTATATTGTTCGCCGTGCTGTGTCTTTGTCTCGCCCTGTCGTGTCTTGTTTCCCTCAGATGCTGCGTGTGAGCAGGTGTCTGAGTCTGCTACGGTCGGTGCCTTCCCGAGGCAACCTACAGTTAATGGTCGAGTCTCCAGTCTGTCCTCGTCACTACGAGTGGAATTAAGTTTTTTATGTTTTGTTTTCTGCTCCGATTGTCCAGGAGTATTGCCTATTTCCTTTACTGGAATAAAGACTCTGTTTTCGCCAAGTCGCTTTTGGGTCCTCATTCACCTGCATAACAGTTCATGTCATTTGTAAATGTATGCATAGGACTACTGTTATAATGTATTGAAGAAAAATGTTTTTGACGGGTTTTTAAAACAAGTCAACAAAAAAGATGATGTGATGTTGTTATGTCTGATTTAATATGTTTTTAAAATAATACATCTGCTATTATTGTTGCTATTTCTGACTGTTTCTTGGCATGTACATACATTGCTTTATCTTTCCTCTGTATGATGAGGTTGACCTTTTCATCCTGAATTTCTGCAGTGTACCTCATATGCACATTCCGTCATCCAAGAGTATGTCATTCAGTGAAGGAAGGAAATGCTTTTTCTCGTACACTCACTCAAAAAAGCCAGATCAATGAGAAAGCCTCTGAAGTGAGCACATTGACAAACCCGTTATGTATCGCCAGTTTTAATGGGTTCTCATGCACAGGATATTCATCAACCCATGTGGTGCTTCAGCCTGAAGGTATACAGCCCCCGTGGTATTTTGTAGCCCTGCCCTGTAATTACATGCAGAGAAGATGGCAAGGGAGAGGGGGACAAGGGGGGGGGCGTTCAATATGCCTCTCTGCCGTGCCACTTGTGTGATGCTTGTTTTCTAAAGGTTTTCTTCCGTCATAAAGCAGTCAGCATGAGGCTGCCCGGCACACCAGAATGATTTTCATCTTTGTGCACTCGTATATGAGTTGTGACTGATTAAAATTACCCCCCCCCCCCCCGAGCCAACCCCTGCGAAGGAAATCTTCTCAACAATTAGACTCCTATTATAATTTATCTGTCTCCTTTCCACATGGACACTCTTCCTCAGCAGGATTGTACAGCATGATCAGGGGCTCAACTGCTTTTAAACAACAGTGATCTTGAGGAAATGATACCTTTGTGAACTGGAGACAGCACTTATTCGTAAACCCAACAACACTCTGAAACTGACACTGGAAGCAAAATTTGTTTTGCATCCCATTAGTTTCTAGATGTATCAGGGATCTAAATGGCCATCTCTGCCACCTTCAATAAAGTCTCCTAAGTAAACGCCAACACATTTCTTCTTAAGACGGGTCCAGGTCATAGCTCAGTAAACGCCATACACAGTTAATGAGTCAAACAAGCTGCCCTTTTCAAGGGGAAGTTTTCGAATGACATTTTGTATGCTTTCTAAAAGATACTATCTCGGCAATTGTGCCATCTTTGTTTTGCAGGACTGAAATACAACTGCACCCAAGGGCAACCATCCAGCTTTAGGACATCAGCTTTATATTTCCAGCTTATCTGCAACTTCCAGGCTCCATTAGATACAGAAAGTCCTCAACCCTCAGTCATATTGTTTCTTGCCACTGAATGCTCAGGGACTGTCAATAGACTTATTTTGGATTTCAATTGTCCCGAGATACAATGCCTATATGACAAACATGTCCTTCATCAGAGGCATTTATAGACCCTCCATGTTTCAATGAAATGTTTAACTTGTGTTTTACAGTATAGAACTACGCAGTTTCTTCAGTTGGGATTTGCAAACTGGAATCTCACCTTTAATTTAAACGGATGTAGTTTGACTACAGAACTGTGTCTCAGTCTAGCATATGCCACCACAGTGTGGTACAATGCCTGTGTCACAGTGTTCATTGTCTTTAAATTACAAGAGGCAGGGTGTGATGTTGACTATAATGGAGGGGTTTCAAACACTGTCAACATTTACAATTTAATTCACCAATCATTTCCATCCATTTCAAACAAACAGATTACCGTCTGCGTATGATAATGAAAGACATTTATCAAAGGCACATCCCACTGGGCACAAACTGGTTGAATCAACGTTGTTTCGACGGTATTTGTCAACGAATTGTGACATGGAAAACACGTTGGATTTGAAAAAGTCATCAAAGCTGTTGTTTTGAGGGTGAAACTTGTTTTGAGGGTGAAACTTGTTTTGAGGGTGGTTATGTCATCATGGTAACCAGCATTTCAGCATAGACAAACCTTGAAATATATTTGATCAATGTTCATATATGTCATGTTCACCTTTAAAACAACGTCAGATCTTCAGCATTATATCCACTATCAGAACAAAATAAGTCCTAAAAGTGAATTGATATATCAACAGCGACTCTTTGGTCTCCCATCCAGGTTGTTAACCAAGCCCAGCCCTGTTTAGCTAAGATATGTGTCACTGACCATTGCCAATGTGCTATTTTGAGAATAATTGTTGAGAACATCTAAAACTAAATAGATTCAATGTTGCTGTCAAAGTCATTCCATAAGGGTAGGTTTTAACAGAGAAAATGAAATGTGACCATACTTTATCACTTACAGTATATCATCAATGTTGCTATTTAGACCTATATAGTATTTGCAAAGTCATCAACAGCAATTGTTTCATTTCAACCCGGAATTCAACCAGAAATAGACAATACAATAGGCCTAGGGATTCAAGCTCTGGTTGATTTCAAATGTAATGATTGGTTTAAATAATGGTTGGAAGCACAGGGATAGACATTTCAGTGACAACTAAAACACACACCCGACATTGTGTTCCATTTTAATTTGGTTGAGCTTTTAGATGGTTGAAAGAATAGCAATACCACATTGGGCATTCAACTAACTTGTGGCTCTCTTTTTGAATGGGTGAATATAGGCTGTAATTTCATTGATCAACGTCTCAGCCAAATATGACCCAATTACCCACGTTGAAATGTCATAGTGTGCCCAGTGGGATGCTTGTTATCCCAAAGGAGAGGGAGGAATTGCAGCACATGTGCTACTTCAAGCTGATATCCTATTAGCACCACAGACACTTCCCTCACATGTGCCATTTAATTATCTTGTCTGAATTTAAAATATGATTATTTCACAATTACACCAACTTTTCTCATAATCCTGCCTTGTAACATGTTTGACATGATAGCATCTCAGATATATTTTTTTTCCATAGCAGGCCTAATCCTATTTCTCATCCGTATGAGGTGAGATGAAATATGCAAAGTAAAGCACATAATGTATTATGCCCACTGCATTAATATGGAAAAAACAAATCTGATTGTTATAGATTCCAGCTGGTGTTACTGCATAATTTACCAAGACACCTCTTGGTGATGAAGCTGACTTGGGTTATGCTGGTCTCACTCAAAATCTCTTGGTTTGTCCACATACTAGTCAACACTCAATGCAAACAGCTATTCGTGACACTGTATTGTAGCCATAACTGGACTAATAATAATAATAAATAATATATGCCATTTAGCAGACGCTTTTATCCAAAGCGACGTTATCAGTACTATAAACTATAACACCAACAGGTCTTAACCTCTTGACAAGATTGTTGGTGTTGTATTGAGTCTGTGATCGCTGCAGGTCCTATGCTTCTCTGCATGATGGTCCCTCAGGCCAAGGCCCAGTACTGATGCTCTCACAGCAGCACCAACTCACTTCTGGGTTAGACCAAATGGGACTCCATGACCTCTCAGCTGCCAATCCAACACCTAAAGATTACTACAAGCTTCACTCCGTTGGTCTACGTGCATACACGTGGGCGGAGTGGGAAATGAGGAGGAGCGAAAACTTTTTGGTAACATGAAATCCTTACCATTCCCACTCACATTCACATGGGAGCGATAAGCAAAGTTTTTTATTTTTGTCTTTTAATTTTGTGAAAGCAAGGAAGAGTCACCTTCCCTTGCTAGTAGTAGTTGGCTAGCTGACTTTAGCCTGGCTAAAAACAAAGCAAGCTAGCTAGCCCTTTTAGCTTCCCACCTCTCCATGTCAAATAAGGCATGTCTCACTCTCAATTTTCAGGTGTTACAAGGAGCTTCCCCTTTTGTGATGAAAAACGGCATTGCAATACTGAATCTTGCGTCTGTGTAGAGCGTGTAGAGGCTTGAGACATTCCACTAAGAGGCCCTATTGAGGAGGATACTGATGTCGTACTGATGCTGGGGCCGCTACAGTATTGTGGTATTGTAACTGCAGATTTTGGCATGCTGTTCTACCATATGTTTCTTAGCTCTGTCTACAAAGCATGACTGGTCTCTTTGATTACACTTTACACATTGTTAACCATATACCCAGAGCATCTGGGTTTGAGCACGCCAGTATGTCATGCTTAGGTAACTACTCTACAACATGCAGCGCATCTACTGCAATCAATTCTGAAACAAAGCATAGATGCCTTCTACAAGACAGTCATGCTTTCTTTTATCTTCTGTATGATTCCTTATTATGTAGTACTTTATATCACTTTTTTCAACAAGAGAATAATGCTTTGTTGCCTTTTCCAGGAAATCACCAGTTACCATGCCGGATTAAAGGTACTATGTCCTCACAACGTTATGCATGAGTTTACTAAATTGACAACCTATCACCACCAGTAGACACATCATCATCATCATCATCATAAGCATCACTACTTACATTGGCTTCAGAAAGTATTCATACCCCCTAAATTATTTCACATTTTGTTGTGTTTCAGTCTGAATACATAAGTATTCACACCCCTAAGTCAATACTTTGTAGAAGCACCTTTGGCGACGATTACAGCTGTAAGTATTTTTGGGTAAGTCTCTAAGTGCGTTGCACACCTGGATTGTAAGATATTTGCCCAGAATTATTTGTAAAATTCTTCATGCTCTGTCAAGTTGAATGTTGATCATTGCTAGACAGACATTTTCAAGTCTTGCCATAGATTTTAATGTTGATTTAAATCAAAACTGTGTCTACGCCACTCAGGAATATGAGATGTTGTGTTAGTATGCAACTCCAGTGTAGATTTGGCCTGGTATTTTAGGTTATTGTCCTGCTGAAAGGTACATTTGTCTCACGGTGTCTGTTGGAAAGCAGACTGAACCAGATTTTCCTCTAGGATTTTGCCTTTGCTTGTCGCTGTATTCTGTTTATTTTTATCCTAAAAAACTCCTTAGTCCTTGGCAATCACAAGCATACCCATAACATGATGCAGCTACCACCATGCTTAAAAATATGAAGAGTGGTACTCAGTGAATTTATTGTGTTATAACGCTTTAAATCTGTAATTTATGTTAGTGTTGTGAACTAACTACATTGCTGTTGATCCATCCTCAGTTTTGTCCTATCACAGCCATTAAACTCTGCAACTGTTTTAAAATCACCATTGTCCTCATGGTGAATTCCCTGAGCGGTTTTCTTCCTCTCCGGCAACTGAGTTAAGAAGGACGCCTGTATCTTTGTAGTGACTGGGTGTATTGATACACCATCCAACATGTAATTAATAATTTCATCATGATCAAAGGGATATTCAATGTCTTCTTTTTTTCTACCAATATGTGCCTTCTTTGTGAGGCATTGGAAAACCTCCCTGGTAGTTGTGGTTGTATCTGTGTTTGAAATTCACAAACACAGATTCAGGGACCTGACAGATAATTGTATGTGTGGGGTACAAAATCATGTTAATCACTATTGCACACAGAGTTGCACACAGAGTGAGTCCATGCAACTCATTATGTGACTTGTTAAGCAAATGTTTACTTCGAACGTATCTAGCCTTGCCATAACTAAGGGGTTGAATACTTATTGACTCAAGCTTTTCATTTTTATTACTTTGTAAACATTTCAAAAGCCTAATTCCACTTTGACATTATGGGTTATTATCTCTAGACCTGTGACACAAAATCAAAATATAATACATTTTTAACTCAGTCTGTAACACAACTAAATGTGGAAAACGTCAAGGGGTGTGAATACTTTTTGAAAGTACTGTATGTCTTTTTCCAATGGCAATATCGAAACAGGACAGCTCCGTCTCCTCCACTCCTTACCGTCATGAGAAGCTGTACTTCTTTTCAGTATCCGCAGCACGATCTAACTCTCTTCCACAAATAAACCAAGCTAAGGCAACGTGCATACAAAATAGCTGACTCAATCTTCAAGCTGCATAATCAAGATAAGAAAGACAGGGACAGGAAAAGGGAGAAGCGGGATGCTAATGTGAGGTAAAGCTCCAGCGACAGCAGCTATGAAACTGTGTGAGGATGTGTGAGGATGTGTGAGGATCGTCAAAACTCTCCAGGTTTAGCTGCAAATATCAAGTTAGGTTGCTCATCCCACCACTATTTACAAAGACGTGGAAAGTAAATGGTGTCATGAAAATGAGTGGTAAACAAGAGGAAGAAATAAAAACATAGATTTGTTTTAATTATTGTCATCGTAGCCTACTGTCTTTATGCATACATGTTTCGTTCAACATATTGATATAGCACTTGTGCCAAGTGCCATGTGCGCGCGTAACAGATGAGTATACCTTTTATTTTACTTGTCAACTGTGTAAGCCGAGGGTTTATGCTCCACTATACACAACAGCTCAAGCTGTTGTCGTAATATGTTTGGCTGAGTATCAGCTGAGCATTAGGCTCTTGTCATGGCAACCTTTGTAAGCGAACCACCACTTTCTCAGCCCTCATGCAAATAAGGCCTACTCAATATCGTGAATCAATTTAGAATTTCATTATCAATGTCACACATTCATCAAAGTGGTGCAGTTGATCCACAAAAATAATACAATATACACTATTTGCATATTGGTCAAAAAAATAAGAAGATTTGCACAAAAAAAGACCGATAGACAGATATTGCAACAAGATTTGTAAAACAATATTTACAAACACCTAGGCTATACAATATACATTTGCATACAAGATGAATAGCAAAGACGCCTTATATTCAACCAAGTAGATGTAGGCTGCACCCCCTGTCCCATGCACTAGCACTGCCCATGTCCATAGAGGGTCATATTGTTGTTTGTGTAGGTCTGACTTCAACCATATGAATTTGTGACATTGGATATGAATCACAGGATATAAACAAATATTTGTCATTGAATAAAATCAACTGCAATTCCAAAATCTCTGAGATAATTCAATCATCTGATGTTACTTTTATGGGGATAAATCCATACCCTAACATAGCCTGTCTGGGTGTTTATATACGTCACAACCCCTTATTTCACATGAATTACAAAACGTATTACCATGCTCAGAGGCATGCAACCTAGAGTCTACATAGTCACCGATTAATTATACCTGCGATATTTAACTGCACATGTTGCAGCAATATGTTACAGTAGGCTAAGTATTTCTGCGTACTGTAGGGTATGTCATGTAGACTCACCGGTACAGATTAGCCCTGTTGACTGGGTCAGTTCCTCGTGTCCTCACGGACTTGGCGCGCCTAGCACATCGGGCTGTACTCTGGATGTAATACAGTATGTTGCTTATTCTGTAACCTACCATTCTGCATGCAAACTCAGATTCTGAACGTTTAAAACCTCTGAGAAATTATCCGATAAAGTGTCGCCTTGACGTCAGCAAGGATCTGCGCACTAGTGTACATTAAGCAAAATTTTCCAAATTTTATTCTATAGGAAAGTAACACAGTTGTCATGTAATTCTCAGAAAACCCATGAAGCGAAGCCATGAGAGAAATATATTCTATGGTTCAAGGCGAACTCTAGCGGTAAAGAGGGTCCGTTCGCTGTCCATGGTGCTGAAATGCATTTCAGGCAATAGTGGCTCCTTCAATGTTGGCGTCCCTTTGACTTTTGCATTACAATTGCATATTACATACAATGAACATGAAATTGGATAAGATCAAGATGTTTGGGGGATGGCAACCCTGATTTTCTATTTAGTCAACATGGTTGTGTATTTCTCTATATGGGGCAGATTATTATAAACCTAGCTATATCCAATAACTTAGAAACCACTCTACGTGAATATTATTTTTTAACGTGCTACAGTTTAAATGCCTAGATTTGATCGTTCACTGATAAAATAAAACATTCCAAACAACTTAAACTAGGCATGTCACCATAAAGGCATGTGCAACATTTGTTTAAGTTTTATGCATGCATATGCAACTTCAAACCAGTTCTACATTTTCTACAGTTAACTCAAGGATAAGTGATATGCTACAATGTGTTGCTAACACACAGAGCCATTGGAATATGGCTCATGTGTGAAAACTATTCTTGCTAATAAAATGCAATCACTTTCACATCGTTGACTTTCAATGTACTGTGCAGATATTTTAAGACACGACTAAAACGTGCACATTGACTATGTTGTAGAATATAGTCGTATTGTGTTAACTGCGGCATTGAAGCGTATTAGAGTACAGCATTCCTCCACTAACCAGAAACATTTGAGCTCTTACCTGCTTACAACAGCGGAGCAGAATCCCTCTAGCCTTTCCCGATCAAAAACTGGAACCCTATGTCACCAAGACATTTTCAAGGAGGCAGCAGGTTTCTGATGAAAAATCCAGGGTTCTGTTGGTCTCGGGAATAAAAGAAATGCAGCTCCTCACTGCGTCAAGCACAAGCCTCAAAGATCCATTAAACAGTGAGTGAGTAATTCAAGCCAGAGAGCCCTGATCGAAATCTCTTTCACTCCTTGCCTTTATGTATCCCGAACCGGAGTCGGGAGTTGCCATTATGCACGACAGGGCTCTTTTTTCAATCATATCGGGGCTGACACCACGTTTTAACCATAATCGACGGGTTATTATTTCAGTTGGGAAGCGCAGGAGAAGGAGAAGAAGCATGTTGATCCTCAAGCCCAGTTGGGGTGAAGATAAATCTCATAATAAGATTGTTTGTCACCGCTATAAATGGTGGAGTTCAACACAGTCTGGAGGGTAATTGTAAATCCTTTTGTTGAAGTGTGCCATTTCACCTCAAAATATAGTATAGATCAGCTATATATATATTATAGGGCCTACATACTTAAACTGGCCTCACAACATGTTCATGTAGTAAAATGTTATCACCCTATTTGTTCTTTGGTGGGACTTCAAGATGTGTTGATAGGCACATCTTGAATGTTGATAGGCATGGTTCATTTGTATTCATTTGTACCTCATACTGAGGTATATTATTTTACAAAATACTTAAAGGGACACTGTTTTGTAATAAGTATATATTTGTTGTATATCAATTACATCGTATTTTATCTTAATTTTGTGTTTGTCAACTTGTCAGAAAGGTATAGCTTTCCAAAATATAAACACAAATTTATTGAAATTGATATAAAGACGTTGAAATGAACTGTGCATTAAGACCATCCAGTACTACTTGAGCCATGCCATAACAACCACAGGTCGTTCAACTCCTGAAGCTGGATATTGTTAGCCATTGATTCCCATGAGAGCTCTTACATTTGATTTATAGAGAGTGCAGCCTGATGTCCTCTATGGTGACGTAGGCTGGATGGGGGATGACCAGTGCGGCTGGCTGGCCAGGCTGCAGATGCTTGTCTGTCAGAGTGAGGGAGTGGGCTTGTGAGGAGCTGGCGCAGGAGGCTGCATTGCCCCTGTCTCATTGCATCACTCAGGCTCTGGACATACTCTAGGCAGGCGGACGGCTGGGCAGCATGGTTCTGCTTCTGCAGCACTGGGGTTGGCAGGAGCACAGTGTCACTCTCACTAATATCTTTATGATACTGGGGGAAGCCTGCTGCTGGGCTGGGCTGGGTTTCCCTGGCTGTTGCAGTGCTGCCTAGCTGCCTGGATGTCTTTGGGCCTGGGGCAGCAGCTGCACACGCCCCACTCTTCAGTCAGGCATCAGGGGCTACAGCTCTCTCTCTCTGAGACATATGGGTTATTCCTCTATCCTCCCATGGCTTCCAGTAAAAACTATTTATTCTGTTTTTAGCAGGCAGAACTCATTAATTTAGTTTGTAACCTGCCTAGGTTGTACCTGGGATGACCTCTGCCCCCCAATAGAAAATTAATACACAAACCACATACCCAATTCTGTTTGTTATCCCTGCACAGTCCATCAGAACCTACAGTTCAGGACATTGGCACCAATGTGCATTGGGGAATAGAGTACAGGTTCTAGGAATAACTGCTTATTAAGCATGTAAAGCCAACATTAAATATCTTAAGTAGCTTTCAATGCGAAAGATAATATTTTAATGTCGGTAAATGGAGTTTTGGGGAAAGAAGGCGAAGTAGGCCAATAGGTCGAAATGTCATGTGTTATTTATTCAAATCCTCCATTTACTGGCAAAGCCTGTTTGGGGCTGAGGAGAAGAGACGACAAGGCTAGTTATAATTCAGTCCAGGACATGGTGAGTTGCAGTTGGTATCCATCAGAAAATTCCTGGGCTTCAATACCTCTTCTGCCAATTGGCCTGGACCCTTTGCTGCCGACACGGATCCTTGCCAATCCATCACGACTGGTCTGCCGACATAACCGTCAAAGGGGGGTGTCAACAGACTCTCCTGTTGCGACATCCCCCTGAGGCCAGTCTGCTAGCCTGCTGCTAGCCCCGCCTGCTAGCTGTCTGAATCACCATGCCTCCAGCTCGCCTAGCTACTCACTGGACCCTATGATCACTCAGCTACACATGCCTCTCCCTAATGTCAATATGCCTTGTCTTTTGCTGTTTTGGTTAGTAATTTTTGTCTTATTTCACTGTAGAGCCTCCAGCCCTGCTCAATATGCCTTAGCTAGCCCTTATGTACCACCCCCCACACATGCGGTGACCGCACCTGGCTTAAATGGTTCCTCTAGAGACAAAACCTCTCTCATCATCACTCAATGCCTAGGCTTACCTCCACTGTACTCACATCAGGAACCAATATACTCAGTCAGTTAGGAAAGCTAAGGCTAGCTTTTTCAAACAGAAATTTGCTTCCTGTAGCACTAATTCCAAAAAGGTTTGGGACATTGTAAAGTCCATGGAGAATAAGAGCACCTCCTCCCAGCTGCGCACTGCAGTGAGGATAGGAAACACCGCTAAATCTAGGATAATCGATCATTTCAATAAGCAGTTTTCCACGGCTGGCCATGCTTTCCACCTGGCTACCCCTACCCTGGCCAACATCTCAGCTCCCCCCTGCAGCAATTTGCCCTCCCCTGCGCTTCTCCTTCACCCAAAATCAGAGAGCTGATGTTCTAAAAGAACTGCAAAATCTGGATCCCTACAAATCAGCTAGGCTAGACAATCTGGACCCAAAATTGTTGCAAGCCCTATTAATAGCCTATTCAAATCAAATCAAATCAAATTTATTTATATAGCCCTTCGTACATCAGCTGATATCTCAAAGTGCTGTACAGAAACCCAGCCTAAAACCCCAAACAGCAAACAATGCAGGTGTAAAAGCACGGTGGCTAGGAAAAACTCCCTAGAAAGGCCAAAACCTAGGAAGAAACCTAGAGAGGAACCGGGCTATGTGGGGTGGCCAGTCCTCTTCTGGCTGTGCCGGGTAGAGATTATAACAGAACATGACCAAGATGTTCAAATGTTCATAAATGACCAGCATGGTCAAATAATAATAAGGCAGAACAGTTGAAACTGGAGCAGCAGCACAGTCAGATGGACTGGGGACAGCAAGGAGCCATCATGTCAGGTAGTCCTGGGGCACGGTCCTAGGGCTCAGGTCCTCCGAGAGAGAGAAAGAAAGAGAGAATTAGAGAGAGCATATGTGGGGTGGCCAGTCCTCTTCTGGCTGTGCCAGGTGGAGATTATAACAGAACGTGGCCAAGATGTTCAAATGTCTATTCAACCTGTCTTTCATATCGTTTGAGATCCCCAAAGATTGTAAAGTTGCCTCAATCATCCCCCTCTTCAAAGGGGGAGACACTCTTGACCAAAACTGCTATAGACCTATATCCATCCTGCCCTGCCTTTCTAAAATCTTCAAAAGCCAAGTTAATAAACAGATCACCGACCATTTTGAATCCCACCGTACCTTCTCCACTATGCAATTGTCACGGCCGTCGAAAGAAGTGGACCAAAGTGCAGCGTGGTAGGCGTACATAAAATGTCTCTCTAAGGTCAGGGCGTGACAGTACCCCCTCCCCCCCCAAAGGTGCGGACTCTGGCCGCAAAACCCGAACCTATAGGGGAGGGTCCAGGTGGGCATCTATCCTCGGTGGTGGCTCTGGTGCGGTACGTAGACCCTTCTCCACCTCTGGCTCACCCCGCTTTGGTGGCGCCTCTGGTGTGGGGACCCTCGCCGCTGACCCCGGACTGGGGACCCTCTCTGCGGGCCCCGGACTGGGAACCCTCGTTGCGGGCCCCGGACTGGGCACCCTCGTTGCGGGCCCCGGACTGGGCACCCTCATTGTGGGCCCCGGACTGGAGGCCGTCGCCAGGGGCTCAGGACTGGAGTCCATCTCTCGGAGGCCCCGGACTGGAGGCCGTCATTGGAGGCTTTGTGCCATGACTCCTCACTGGAGGCTTCATGCCATGGATCATCACTGAAGGCTTCGTGCCATGGATCATCACTGGAGGCTTCTTGCTTCTTGCCATCACTGGAGTAATGATCCATGGCATGAAGCCTCTAGTGATGATCCATGGCACGAAGCCTCCAGTGATGATCCATGGCACGAAGCCTGGATCATACAGGAGGCCTGGTTCTGGGAGCAGGCACAGGACTCACCAGGCTGGGGAGACATACTGGAGGCTTGGTTCTTGGCGGAGGCATCGGATACACTGGGCCGTGGAGGCGCACTGGCGGTCTCGAGCATAGAGCCTGCACAACCCGTCCTGGCTGGATGGTTATCTTTGCCCTGCAAATGTGGGGTGCTGGCTCGGGACGCACTGGGCTGTCCTAAATTATATCATAACCGATAAAAGACAGTACTGTGTAGCAGTCTTCATCGACCTGGCCAAGGCTTTCGACTCTGTCAATCACATTCTTATCGGCAGACTCAATAGCCTTGGCTTCTCAAATGACTGCCTCACCTGGTTCACCAACTACTTCTCAGACAGAGTTCAGTGTGCCAAATCGGAGGGCCTGTTGTCTGGACATCTGGCAGTCTCTATGGGATTGCCACAGGGTTCAATTCTCTGGCCGACTCTTTTCTCTGTATATATCAATGATGTCACTCTTGCTGCTGGTGATTCTCTGATCCACCTCTATGCAAAGGATACCATTCTGTATACATCTGGCCCTTCTTTGGACACTGTGTTAAGTAACCTCCAAACGAGTTTCAACGCCATACAACAGTCCTTCCGTGGCCTCCAACTGCTTTCAAATGCTAGTAAAACTAAGTGCATGCTCTTCAACCAATCGCTGCTTACACCCTCCCGCCTGACTAGCATCATTACTCTGGACGGTTCTGACCTAGAATATGTGGACAACTACAAATACCTAGGTATCTGGTTAGACTGTAAACTCTCCTTCCAGACTCTCCTTCCAGACTCTCCAATCCAAAATTAAATCTAGAATCAGCTTCCTATTTCACAACAAAGCCTCCTTCATTCATGCTGACAAACATACCCTCGTAAAACTGACTATCCTACCGATCCTTGACTTCGGTGATGTCATTTACAAAATAGCCCCCAACACTCTATTCAGCAAATTGGATGTAGTCTACCACAGCGCCATCTGTTTTATCACCAAAGCCCCATATACTACCCACCACTGCGACCTGTATGCTCTTGTTGGCTGGACGTCACTACATATCCGCCGCCAAACCCACTGGCTCCAGGTCATCTATAAGTCTTTGCTAGGTAAAGCCCCACCTTATCTCAGCTCACTGGTCACCATAGCAACACCCACTCGCAGCACGCACTCCAGCAGGTATATTGCACTGGCCGTCCCCAAAGCCAACACTTCATTTGGCTGCCTTTCCTTCCAGTTCTCTGCTGCCAATGACTGGAACGAATATGCAAAAATCTCTGAAGCTGGACTCTTATATCTCCCTCTCTAATTTTAAGCATCAGCTGTCTTAGCATCTTACCGATCACTGTACCTGTACACAGCCAATCTGTAAATAGCACACCTGACTACCTCATCCCCATATTATTACTTACCCTCTTGTACTTTTGCACCCCAGTATCTCTACTTGCACATCTATCACTCTAGTATTAATGCTACATTTGAATTATTTTTGCCTCTCATGCCTATTTATTGCCTACCTCCCTACTCTTCTACATTTGCACACACTGTACATAGATGTTTCTATTTTTCTTTTATTTTGTGTTGTTGACTGTACGTTTGTTTATGTGTAACTCTGAGTTGTTGTTTTTGTCGCACTGCTTTGCTCTATCTTGGCCAGGTCGCAGTTGTAAATGAGAACTTGTTCTCAACTGGCCTACCTGGTTAAATAAAGGTGAAATAAAATCAAAATATATAATGGAGCAACTGCTGACACTGAATGCTCCAGAATCATCTTAATATCTGGGCGGTGGGACAGACGAACAGACGCCTACTGCAGCAGCTCTTATTGATGGTGTTGCGTCAAGGTAAATGAGATCCCATCAACTCGGAGGTTGTTTGAAATGTTTGTTTAAACACCCCCTGTGACATGGTTGTCATTGTCTCCGTGTTAAAGCATTCATCTGGTGTAACAGATGAACTACTACGTCGTTTTGATACAGCCCAGTGGAGAATGTATTGATTCATGTTTTGAAGTGTATGGTATTGTCTCGTCGTAAAAGGGTGGGAGCAACCAAAAAATGATATTTGCCCTTTTTAAATGTTAAATGAGTGATATTTGATTCATTGCCCCCACAGTATTGCGGATTGTCTAAACTGGATTGAGTAAATCCATGTGTAGAGGATTAGAAGGTTTGAGCCCTGTGACCAAAAGGCCTCTTTTTAGGAATGGAAATCTCACTGGATAAAAAAATAAAAACGCAACAGATTAAAGGAGGGTCTTTCTATACAAAGGGGCATAACTATTGACCTTTTCAAACTTGTATTTCACTTAAAGGACCAACCCAAGTAATCCATCTGATCCAAACCTACATCAGTAGTGCTCAGTCAGTGAGGATAACGTATTACTCTGCTGTCCTGACGTTCCCTTCTTCTTCTTCTTCTTCTTATGAAAATCACATGAATTATGCACTGGCCTAGTATGACAGTATTCATAAGCATAAAATAATGTTTGCCTTTGTTAATATGTAAATACGAATGGAAGTGTAGATCAAGCTAGATAAAGCTATTAATCCAGATCCGTAAAGAAATAAGATAACCAAAGCATATCTTTGTTTGACATTGACAGTGCTTTTAATTGAAAATGAATGTGTACTCTAACGTGAAAAAAAAGATTGCAGATTCCAGACCATCTAACAAGTACAATGGAAATGATTATGTGATATAGTTCCCAAAACATTCGTCAGGGTGCGGCAAATGTACTCCTTACACAAGAAACTGTCCAGTTGTGCTGATGATTATACAATACTTGCATAAAACATTCGCCTGATCTTGTGTTTTCAGAACACATTTTGTCTGTAAATTACCTGGAAACCTAATGAGAACGTTTGGGAAATATTCAGCGGTGGTTGTCACAATATGTTGTGCACAGCGTTTTAGTGAATGTTAGGAGAACATTGCAAGGATGTTTAAATGAACTTTTTTTTCTCACAAAAAAAACTAAACATTGGTTATATCCTTAGTGTTCTCCTAACATTCACTGAAACCTTATGCACAACATCTGTAACAACCACTACAGAGCATCCCCATCACTCAATATGATACTGTGAGGTTAAAGTGCAGACTGTCAGCTTTAATGTAAGTCCATTTTCAACCATATCGGGTGAACCGCTTAGAAAGTACAGCACTTTTTGTACACAGTCCCCCATTAGGGGACCAAAAGTATTGGGACAAATTCACTTACAGAACCAGTCAAAAGTTTGGACAGTCATTCAAGAGTTTTGCTTTATTTCTACTATTTTCTACATTGTAGAATAATAGTGAAGACATAACAACTATGAAATAACACATCTGGAAACATTTAGTAGCCACCCTTTGCCTTGATGACAGCTTTGCACACTCTTGGCATTCTCTCAATTCAATTAACAGGTAATGCCTTGTTAAAAGTGTATTTGTGGAATTGATTTCCTTCTTAATGCATTTGAGCCAATCCGTTGTGTTGTGACAAGGTAGGGGGGTATACAGAAGATAGCCCTGTTTGGGCCAAGTCCATATTATGGCAAGAACAGCTCAAATAAGCAAAGAGAAACAACAGTCCATCATTACTTTAAGACATTATTTTCGCCTCTAGGCCCTATTTATTGCCTACCTCCCTACTCTTCTACATTTGCACACACTGTACATAGATGTTTCTATTTTTAGTTTATTTTGTGTTGTTGACTGTACGTTTGTTGATGTGTAACTCTGTGTTGTTGTTTGTGTCGCACTGCTTTGCTTTATCTTGGCCAGGTCGCAGTTGTAAATGAGAACTTGTTCTCAACTGGCCTACCTGGTTAAATAAAGGTGTTCTCAACTGGCCTACCTGGTTAAATAAAGGTGTTCTCAACTGGCCTACCTGGTTAAATAAAGGTTAAAAAAAACAATAATAATAATAAAAAATGAAGGTCAGTCAATACGTAAAATTTCAGGAACTTTGAAAGTTTCTTCAAGTGCAGTCGCAAAAACCATCAAGCGCTATGATGAAACTGGCTCTCTTGAGGATGGAAGATCTAGAGTTACCTCTGCTGCAGAGGATAGGTTCGTCAGAGTTACCAGCCTCAGAAATTGCAGCCCAAATGAATGTGTCACAGAGTCCAAGTAACAGACACATCTTAACATCGACTGTTCAGAGGAGACTGTGTGAATCAGGCCTTCATGGTCGAATTGCTGCAAAGAAACCACTACAAGAGAACACCAATAAGAACACTGGAGTGATAGATGTACAGATGAGGATGTGCAGGTAGAAATAATGGTGGGCAAAAGAGCAAAAACAAATATGTGATGAGGTAAGTAGTTGGTTGGATGGGCTATTTACAGATGGGCTGTGTACAGCTGCAGCGATCGGTAAGCTGCACTGACAGCTGATGCTTAAAGTTAGTGAGGGAGATACAAGTCTCTAACTTCAGTGATTTTTGCAATTCGTTCCAGTCATTGGCAGCAGAGAACTGGAAGGAAAGGAGGCCAAAGGAAGTGTTGGCTTTGGGGATGACCAGTAAAATACACCTGCTGAAGCGAGGACTACGGGTGGGTGTTGCTATGGTGACCAGTGAGCTGAGATAATGCGGGGCTTTACCTAGCAAAGACTTATAGATGACCTGGAGCCAGTGGGGTTTGGTGATGAATATGTAGCGAGGACCAGCCAACGAGAGCATACAGGTCGCAGTGGTGGGTAGTATATGGGTTTTGGTGACAAAACGGATGGCGCTGTGATAGACTGCATCCAATTTGCTGAGTAGAGTGTTGGAGGCTATTTTGTAAATGACATTGAAGTCAAGGATCAGTAGGATAGTCAGTTTTACAAGGGTATGTTTGGCAGCATGAGTGCAGGAAGCTTTGTTGCGAAATAAGAAGCCGATTCTAGATTGAATATTGGATTGGAGATGCTTAATATGAGTCTGGAAGGAGAGTTTACAGTCTAACCAGACACGGAGGTATTTGTAGTTGTCAACATATTCTCGGTCAGAACCGTCCAGAGTAGTGATGCTAGTCAGGCGGGAGGGTGGGGAAGCGATCAGTTGAAGAGCATGCATTTAGTTTTACTAGCATTTTAAAGCAGTTGGAGAGGGTCCAGATTGTCTAGCCCAGCTGATTTGTAGGGATCCAGATTTTCCAGCTCTATCAGAACATCAGCTGTCTGAATTTTGGTGAAGGAGAAGCAGGGGGGCTTGGGCCAGTTGCTGCAGGAGGACAAGTAGTCGTTAGAGCGCAATGTGCCAAGTAAAGCTCCCCCAGCCAAACCCTCCCCTAACCTGGATGACGCTGGGCCAATTATGCGCCACCCTATGGGACTGCCAATGAGGGCCGGTTGTGAAACAGCCCGGGATCAAACCCGGGTCTGTAGTGATGTATCTAGCACTATGATGCAGTGCCTTAGACCGCTGCACCACTTGGGAGGCCTCTAAAGAATTATTAACGAGAAACATAGATGTGTGAGACACAGACAGGCTAACATAGCTACTCTAAAAGCTACAAATAAAAAGTGAGACAACCAGAGTTATTTCAAGTGTCTTCATTGAACGTTCTAGACTACAAAGTAGTCTACAAAGTGCACAATAAAACAGTAACGAGAAACAGACAGACGTAGGAATCTCTGACTAAAAGATTTATGCAGCAACTAATGGAACCTTTACCATGCCGACCAAAGAATTGAAATGAGAAATTGAAACTAACTCTGGGGTAGTTAGATGAGGTGCAAGGAATGATTTACATAAACGGTAGGTATTACAATGAGTGGGGCTGGGTTCAGACACAAAGCCAAAGCAGTTTATTTCGTGGGAGTTCCATTTGAATTCATTTAAATATGCTGTCTGAAGTGATAGACTCTATGAACAACAGTGTCTCTGTTCAGATTCAACCTCACATTTCACTCTATAAGTTTATAAAAGTTTCTAAATGAAATTAGTCAAGGAATTTATTCACAGAGGAGAATATCCAGCATCCATTCACCTGCTAAAACACAAGAGATGCTACATGGTTCTGTTTCAAGGGAAATCTGTCATGCAAAATGCAAACCCAAGAAGACAACACAAAATCAGATACAATCACACAATGGGTTTATCCCTACTGTTTAACATGTAGCCAATACAATCCATCATTGATATAGAAGATACAGCAGAGTCAAAAGCGTTCTAGAGACTTGCCTTCTACAGTGCATTGTCCTTAATAGCTTCCTGGATTATACTTTACATTTATTTAAATGGCTTATGTCTATGCTAAGCATCAAACAGTGGAGGTGTCCATTTTTTTCATCGTCATTCATCAACCCTGAGTGAATCAGCAGGGGTCAAACTCACTCTATTATTTAGTGCAAATATTTTTTCCCCCTGTACATTTACATTACAGGCTTTTGAAGGCTTCAGCACAGCATGAGTAGACGGCTCAGAGGAGAGGAGTGGAGAACTGAGCGTGGGCTAACTCAGTCAGACTTCACTCAGTAAGGAACAGTGGGGCCCTATGGTGGCTCCCTCGGCCTGGCCGTTGGGATAAACACACCACCTACACTAGAAGCCTTGCAAAAGACACATGGCTTTTCAAACAGCTGTGACATGCTGCCTCTACCCCCATGACTCTGGAATGAACAAGGGTTATTTGTGGCTTAAATGGAGAGGGGAAAACAGTCAGAAATGGCCTGACGTCTGTGCTTTCAGTTCTCTGGGTCTGAAGCTCCTCTGGGCTGCAGCTTGGAGCAGAAGCTGGGGTAGGCTCCCGGTGGGGGAAGTACTCCATGTCTGGAAATAGTGCCAGCCTCAGATTGATACACTTATAAGGAACAAGCAGAATGGTTATTTTGACAGCGGATGCAGACCATGCATAATTAAAATTGGCTAAGTGCCTGGGCGCACTGCCTTGGTCATTTTTACCTTCCCGTTGCTCCCTCTCTCCATTCGCCGTGGAGCAAAGGGGGGAAATATGGCGTATGCTACGGCTAAATTTCACGCATCCCCTGATAACTTCCTGTCATGCATGGTTCAGAGATTTACAGGGTCTATATTTGACTTGTCCAGGCTTGAGATGTACTGTATTTGACAGAGACACTTGAGCCTCTGGCAGGAAGGGGTTAAACTGAATGTATAGCTAGCAGGAGGGTTTTGTGAACAGTAACAATTGAGGGGGGAAATGCTTGCTAGTGCAGGTTCCTTTACATTAACTGACACCCTTGTAAAGGTGTAAAATCTCCAAAGACAAGTGTGAAATACAGTACCTGTTATGCAGGTGAAGGAGGACCCAAACGCGACTTAACAGAAACAGAGTTTATTAATGCTCAAAACCGAATAACTGAAATCCTCTAGATAGTAGAGGGGAAAACAACTGGAGAAGCGGACTGCAGGTCGCTTCGGGGATAATGGCCGTTCAAGTGAGACACCTGCTCACACGCAGCGTCTGAAGAAGGCACAAAACACGACAGGACAGGGTGATACACAATCACGGCAAAAAACACGACAGGACAGGGCGAAACGCAATAACAGCATGGAATACAAACCAAGGAACCGATGGAACAGGAACGGATCACAAAGGAATAAAATAGGGAGTCTAATCAGGGGAAAGGATCGGGAACAGGTGTGGGGAGACTAAATGATGATTAGGGGAATAGGAACAGCTGGGAGCAGGAACGGAACGACAGAGAGAAGAGAGAGCGAGAGAGTGAAAGGGGGAGGGGGAGAGAGAGGGATAGAACCAAACAAGACCAGCAGAGGGAAACGAATAGCATGGGGAGCACAGGGACAAGACATGATAATAAATGACAAACATGACAGTACCCCCCCACTCACCGAGCGCCTCCTGGCGCACTCGAGGAGGAATCCTGGCGGCAACGGAGGAAATCATCGATGAGCGAACGGTCCAGCACGTCCCGAGACGGAACCCAACTCCTCTCCTCAGGACCGTAACCCTCCCAATCCACTGGTATTGGTGACCCAAGAGAGTCCCCGAGAACGCATGTCCATAATTTTATGTACTTTGTAAATAGGTGCGCTCTCGACAAGGACGGGAGGGGGGGGAAGACGAACGGGGGTGCGAAGAAAGGGCTTAACACAGGAGACATGGAAGACAGGATGGACGCGACGAAGATGTCGCGGAAGAAGCAGTCGCACAGCGACAGGATTGACGACCTGGGAGACACGGAACGGACCAATGAACCGCGGAGTCAACTTACGAGAAGCTGTCGTAAGAGGAAGGTTGCGAGTGGAAAGCCACACTCTCTGGCCGCAACAATACCTTGGACTCTTAATCCTGCGTTTATTGGCGGCTCTCACCGTCTGTGCCCTGTAACGGCAAAGTGCAGACCTCACCCTCCTCCAGGTGCGCTCACAACGTTGGACAAACGCTTGAGCGGAGGGAACGCTGGACTCGGCAAGCTGGGATGAGAACAGAGGAGGCTGGTAACCCAGACTACTCTGAAACGGAGATAACCCGGTAGCAGACGAAGGAAGCGAATCGTATTCTGCCCAGGGGAGCTGTTCTGCCCAAGACGCAGGGTTCCTGAAAGAAAGGCTGCGTAGTATGCGACCAATCGTCTGATTGGCCCTCTCTGCTTGACCGTTAGACTGGGGATGAAACCCGGAAGAGAGACTGACGGACGCACCAATCAAACGACAGAACTCCCCCAAAACTGTGACGTGAATTGCGGACCTCTGTCTGAAACGGCGTCTAACGGGAGGCCATGAATTCTGAATACATTCTCAATAATGATTTGTGCCGTCTCCTTAGCGGAAGGAAGTTTAGCGAGGGGAATGAAATGTGCCGCCTTAGAGAACCTATCGACAACCGTCAGAATCACAGTCTTCCCCGCAGACAAAGGCAGACCGGTAATGAAGTCTAAGGCAATGTGAGACCATGGTCGAGAAGGAATGGGGAGCGGTCTGAGACGACCGGCAGGAGGAGAGTTACCCGACTTAGTCTGCGCGCAGTCCGAACAGGCAGCCACGAAACGGCGCGTGTCACGCTCCTGAGTCGGCCACCAAAAGCGCTGGCGAATAGACGCAAGAGTGCCTCGAACACCGGGATGACCCGCTAACTTGGCAGAGTGAGCCCACTGAAGAACAGCCAGACGAGTGGAAACAGGAACGAAAAGGAGGTTACTAGGACAAGCGCGCGGCGACGCAGTGTGCGTGAGTGCTTGTTAACCTGTCTTTCAATTCCCCAGACTGTTAACCCGACAACACGCCCATAAGGAAGAATCCCCTCGGGATCAGTAGAAGCCACAGAAGAACTAAACAGACGGGATAAGGCATCAGGCTTGGTGTTCTTGCTACCCGGACGGTAAGAAATCACAAACTCGAAACGAGCGAAAAACAACGCCCAACGAGCTTGACGGGCATTAAGTCGTTTGGCAGAACGGATGTACTCAAGGTTCTTATGGTCTGTCCAAACGACAAAAGGAACAGTCGCCCCCTCCAACCACTGTCGCCATTCGCCTAGGGCTAAGCGGATGGCGAGCAGTTCACGGTTACCCACATCATAGTTGCGCTCAGATGGCGACAGGCGATGAGAAAAATAAGCGCAAGGATGAACCTTATCGTCAGACTGGAAGCGCTGGGATAGAATTACTAGACCAATTAATAGAAGGATTATGACATACTAGCCAGGGATGACCCAAAACAACAGGTGTAAACGGTGAACGGAAAATCAAAAAAGAAATAGTCTCACTGTGGTTACCAGATACTGTGAGGGTTAAAGGTAGTGTCTCAAATCTGATACTGGGAAGATGACTACCATCTAAGGCGAACATGGGCGTAGGCTTATCTAACTCTCTGAAAGGAATGTCATGTTTCCGAACCCATGCTTCGTCCATGAAACAACCCTCAGCCCCAGAGTCTATCAAGGCACTACATGTCGCCCGAACCGGTCCAGCGTAGGTGGACCGACAAAGTGTACAGGACTTTGATGGAGAGACTTGAGTAGTTGCGCTCACCTGTAGCCCTCCGCTTACAGATGAGCTCTGGCTTTTACTGGACATGAATTAACGAAATGTCCAGCAACTCCACAATAGAGGCACAGGCGGTTGGTGATCCTCCGTTCCCTCTCCTTATTCGAGATGCGAATCCCTCCCAGCTGCATGGGCTCAGTCTCAAAGCCAGAGGGGGAGAAGGCTGTGATGCGGAGCAGGAAACACCGTTGATGCGAGCTCTCTTCCACGAGCCCGGTGACGAAGATCTACCCGTCGTTCTATGCGGATGGCGAGAGCAATCAAAGAGTCCACATCTGAAGGAACCTCCCGGGAGAGAATCTCATCCTTAACCACAGCGTGGAGTCCCTCCAGAAAACGAGCGAGCAGCGCCGGCTCGTTCCACTCACTAGAGGCAGCAAGAGTGCGAAACTCAATGGAATAATCCGTTATGGACCGTTCACCTTGGCATAAGGAAGCCAGGGCCCTAGAAGCCTCCTCACCAAAAACTGAACGGTCAAAAACCCGAATCATCTCCTCCTTAAAGTTCTGGAAATCGTTAGAGCAAACAGCCCTTTCCCAGATAGCTGTGCCCCATTCTCGAGCCCGGCCAGTGAGGAGTGAGATGACGTAAAACCCGAGCTCTCTCTCTAGAGTATGTGTTGGGTTGGAGAGAGAACACAATCTCACACTGCGTGAGAAAGGAGCGGCACTCAGTGGGCTGCCCGGAGTAGCAAGGTGGGTTATTAACCCTAGGTTCTGGAGGCTCGGCAGGCCAGGAAGTAACAGGTGGCACGAGACGTAGACTCTGGAACTGTCCAGAGAGGTCGGAAACCTGAGCAGCCAGGTTTTCCACGGCCTGGCGAGCAGCGGACAATTCCTGCTCGTGTCTGCCGAGCATGGCTCCTTGGATCTCGACGGCAGTGTAACGAATTCGCTGGGTCCATTCTTTGATCGGTTCCTTCTGTTATGCAGGTGAAGGAGGACCCAAACGCGACTTAACAGAAACAGAGTTTATTAATGCTCAAAACCGAATAACTGAAATCCTCTAGATAGTAGAGGGGAAAACAACTGGAGAAGCGGCCACAGACTGCAGGTCGCTTCGGGTAGGCGCAGGCCGTAGTCAAGTGAGACACCTGCTCACACGCAGCGTCTGAAGAAGGCACAAAACACGACAGGACAGGGTGATACACAATCACGGCAAAAAACACGACAGGACAGGGCGAAACGCAATAACAGCATGGAATACAAACCAAGGAACCGATGGAACAGGAACGGATCACAAAGGAATAAAATAGGGAGTCTAATCAGGGGAAAGGATCGGGAACAGGTGTGGGGAGACTAAATGATGATTAGGGGGAATAGGAACAGCTGGGAGCAGGAACGGAACGACAGAGAGAAGAGAGAGCGAGAGAGTGAAAGGGGGAGGGGGAGAGAGAGGGATAGAACCAAACAAGACCAGCAGAGGGAAACGAATAGCATGGGGAGCACAGGGACAAGACATGATAATAAATGACAAACATGACAGTACCCAAGAAAGTTGAGGCAGTGTATGAGATGGTGTTTCAGATCATTTCCTTGACTATGTCGTTGCAGGGATAATGATGTTGTATATACTGATCAAGAGACGAGAAGGAAAATGGAGCCTTCCATGTTGGGGTTTTAGATCATAGAAATCTGAAAGCAGCAGGCAGCAATTAAACGTGGTATACGCCTAGAAGGAAGCAAGTCATTAATTAGCTAGCTTGGCTGATGCCTGTGAAACCATGGGACCTTCTGACTCCCTGCCAGTTTAGTCGTTTATGCAGTCCACAATCCTCTCACCTGTCTGCGCACATACTGACTGGCACATCATTCATGCCCAAGAGAGTTAAAGAAACTGGATTAATTATTCAGGCCTAGGAAATGTCATTATTGATATCCAGTATAGTGAATGCTTCAACTGTGATACTGTGAACACTTACCAAAGATCTCCAAACATGTTCTCTTACATCGCCATGACGCACCTGGTTATGATATTGGGATTTTACTTACCATAAATCACGGTCCACATTGATGTTCTCTTCAATAAAGTCTTGTCCAAGTTCTGTTAGACTCATCGTGCACTGCGAACACCCACTGCTAAGGAATCTATCTAGCGACACAGTGCAGGCTACTCATTCAAAGTTTTTTTTTAAAGATGAAACATTAATGTGCACTCTCTCATCACATGTAATTCTTCTACTCCCACAGACGTTGTAGACAAATACCAGACCTAAAGCGTATACTGTTAGCTACTACTAGGGGTCAGGGGACAAAAGGCAAGCAAGGCTTGAGTTAGAAAGATCCACATGCATATTTATATCCATTTCCAGAGCTTCTTGACATCACTCTACATTGGCATGGACTGTGGTTCTGTCTGTCTCTGACTGCAGGCGGTTAGTTCCCTTCGGGGCGCCCACCAGTATGCATCTGTCTGTGAGAAGCAGCAGAAGCAGCAGCCTGGGATTGTGTGGTTCTCTGTGGCCCTTCCATGAGAGAGCCCAGCCCAGCAGGCCTCCCACGCAGACGCTCAGCGCACAAACAAAAGGGACATCCTCCTACGCTTTGTTGGCCAAGTGATTCCCAGCTCACGAAGCAGTAGAGAGAAAAAAAATCAAATAGATTGAGTGCCGCATGATAATAGGGAGGGGGCGGTGATTTTGAAAAATACCTGACTCATTTTCTCGACAACTTTTTTATGTTTTTGCACAATGTCTCTCGGGAAGTTGGAAGCAATGTTGTTGAATATCCAAGGGTTACTCGTATACTCCCACGACTTTAGGTCTACAAAAGTGATACGCTGTTTTCTAGTAAATGCCTACATGTTGTTGGTAAAAGAAGATTCTCAATCAACTTAGTTGAAAGGCCTTTCTTGCCTGTGGAGGAAAAGGTCTCTGACCCTGTGCCCTGGGAGCACTTACTTCTCAGCAGCGAAGACAGGTTCAAAGTGGATTAATGCACAGGTTACACACACACACACACACATGCACGCACACAGTCACACACACACACAAACACTTCTTGTTGTGGTTTGGTAATCCTCTGAAGGTGATCCAACTGTGCTAAAAGTTTAATCAGGATTTGATGTGTCCATTAACCACAATCTCTAAATTCCGCATGAGCATTAGCTTGCCTTGATAATCACTGTTCATTAAGACATGAATTCATTTATGAAGTCCTGTTGGGCTGTAACTTTTCAGAATAATTACATTCTTTCTTCATTTAAAAATTGCAGTTTGAAATGTTAATATTTCAAAGCTGTTCAGTCTAAGCTGTAATAATTACTTTTTGTCACAATTTGCTGCTCGGTTGAGTTGTTGGGAGCAAAACACATGACTAAAGTGTATTAAAATTAATGGACTGTGCTTTCTGTTACATAATGAGGGTACTAAAACACAATTGTTATATTTAATATACCCATTTATAAACTGTTGGTTTAATTTTCTATAATTCCTTGTAATTGACAAGCCTTACCATCGAATTTGAAATGGAGTTTCAATTTATGTCTGGTTTACTTCTATGTAACAGATGCTCGAGGGTAGACTGACACACTCGAAAAAGATTGCTCTCTAATTTAACACTTTCCTTTAAATCAAGACAAAAATAACCTTAAGCCATTTAGATCTGTAGAAAAATGAAGGGAAATGTCTGCACTTGACTGTTAGCACATAGAGGTTATGAAGTTGCCTTAAAAGGATACTTTGGGATTTGAGGAATTGTTTTTCCTACTTACCCAGAGTCAGACGAACTCATGGATACCAGTTATATGTCTCTGAGTGCAGTTAAGGAAGTTGAAGGTAGCATATCATTAGCTTAGCCCAATTGCTGGAACTCTCCAGGAACTACAAGCCAGCTCCTCTCAAAAGCAAAGAAATAGACCTTGTACCTACTCCAAAGCTGGGTGGTTGTTAATTTATAGTCTTACAAAGCTATACCTAGTAATTGATATTTAATAAATGTGTTACTTATTTATATTCTTTATATTTATATTCATATTCTGTCCCGTTGTCGCATAAAGATGTATAGAGACCTGTGGAGGCGAGGACGGCTCATAATAATATCTTATCTCTCTCTATCTTTATGCAACAACTTGACCAAATATGAAGAAGTGGATAGCATCTTGTTTCTTACGATTATTAGTAAGATTAACACATATATTAAATATTGATTACTATGTATAACTTTGTAAGATTATAAATGACCAACCCACCCAGCTTTGATGTAGTTAGAATATCTATTTCCCTGCTTTTGAGAGGAGCTGGCTAGTAGTTCCTAGAGAATTCCAGCAATTCCGCTGCTAACAATATGCTACCTCCAATTCACAAAATCGCGAAGAGTCCCTCACATCAGATCTGAGCTGTGAAATCCTCCTGTCCTGGTACATGGTCCTCAGGACAGACAGCAGTCAGTACAATGGCCTCTCATCTCCTGAACTGAACCCTCATCATCTCCCTCCTTCACCGCCAGAGAGAGTCTCCTTACATTTCATCCAGAGCCATGCTGACTAACACTCCAACTCAAAAACACCACACACACTTCCATTCCCATCTGAAATTGAAATTCCGGAGTTGTATCAATGAGATTCTGTCTGAGGCTTGATATCTAAGAGAGATGTGAAGTGACATGAATGCTTCCTTTTCGCATTCTCAGCAGAGGTCTCTCAAGGATGCATGAGCTATTTCCCACCTCAGTCCTTCACAACTTAACACATCTTCAAACTGCTGTGTTCCCGTATACACAGCTTTAATAATAGGTGATGCTTTATGCAGGTAAAAAATCCTGGGCTCCTCCTGGTGCTTTTTATTCATGTGCCATGTCAACATGAAGCCTGATATTAAATATCTAAATTGCATTGATCCCATCTTCTGCAGTCTGTTGATGTGCTTTCAAGGGTCATTTGTTTTGGATCAGAGTAAAATGGTTGAGCAACACCTCTATTTTAAAGGCTATTGTTGATGTTGCTGATGGATACAATATTTCTGAGACTTACTGTTTTCTCTTTTCTTTACAATACTTCTGAGACTTACTGTTCTCTCTTTTCTTTACAATACTTCTGAGACTTACTGTTTTCTCTTTTCTTTACAATACTCCTGAGACTTACTGTTCTCTCTTTTGATTACAATACTTCTGAGACTTACTGTTTTCTCTTTTCATTACAATACTCCTGAGACTTACTGTTCTCTCTTTTGATTACAATACTCCTGAGACTTATTGTTTTCTCTTTTCTTTACAATACTTCTGAGACTTACTGTTCTCTCTTTTCTTTACAATACTTCTGAGACTTACTGTTTTCTCTTTTCTTTACAATACTCCTGAGACTTACTGTTTTCTCTTTTCTTTACAATACTCCTGAGACTTACTGTTCTCTCTTTTGATTACAATACTTCTGAGACTTACTTTTTTCTCTTTTCTTTACAATACTTCTGAGACTTAATGTTTTCTCTTTTCTTTACAATACTTCTGAGACTTAATGTTTTCTCTTTTCTTTACAATACTTCTGAGACTTACTGTTCTCTCTTTTCTTTACAATACTTCTGAGACCTCAGTGTTTCTTCACACCATCTGCGCTAGAGTATGTTAGAAATTAATTTGGTATACGTTAAACAGGGTTAAAATGTTAGCAATGGATATTATGCAACATAAAAACATGCTGAAGGTCGATGCAAAAATATTCATTTGGTGAGCAGATTTAAGATTGACATTAAGACAGAGCCTTTTTTTTACCAACCAAAATTTTTGTGCTGTGCTGAACCATTCTTAAAATATTACCCAGTTAAATGCAATATTTACAACAAAGCTTTCAAAGGGCAGAGTGACTGGACTGTAGTGAATATGGTATGGCATAACTGTATATATTCATAGTATACCAGTCACAGCCACAACAAAAAAAAGATTGATAAATATGTAGTATCCAAAAATAAATGGTCAGGGGTTAAAATAGCATGTTAGTAAAATGTTTACTTTCACAATTACGTAAAGATTTTCATGCTTAAGTTATGGAAGTCGAGATTTTAAGCAGCTTTTCGCAGCTTTTTGTTAAAAATTGCGCAACATTTCAGCGCCCTGCTATTCATGCCAGGAATATAGTATATGCATATGATTAGTATGTGTGGATAGAAAACACTCAGACGTTTCTAAAACTGGTTAAATCACGGCTGTGACAATAACAGAACGTGCGTTTCATCGAAAAGCGCAGGAAAATCTGATCACTGAAAATGAAAAACAATATCCATGCGTGACTTCCAGGAATTGTTAAAGGTGAACCGGATTAAATGGGGCTGAGGTTGCAGTACCTACAACTTCCACACGATGTCTAGAGTCTTGTCATTTGCCTAGGCTTTGATTCTTGGTCACACCGACCGGATGTTTTGGTTGAGATTTCTTCGGACAGTATTTCAAGAAGGACACCTATAGAACTGACATCGCCTCGTGATCAATTGTATCACTTATTAACGTGTACTAATACTTAAAGTTGCATTACAAAAGTATTTCGAAGTGTTTTGTGAAAGTTTATCGTGGACTTTTTTAATTTTAAAAAAAATGACGATACGTTCTAAAACGCTATTCTTTCCGTTGTTCACACAGTGTTCATAGATCGAAATCTAGACTATATATGGACCGATTTAATCGAAAAAAAGACCCAAAATTATGTTTATGGGACATCTAGGAGGGCCAAGAAAGAAGCTCGTCAAAGGTAATGAATGTTTTATATTTTATTTCTGCGTTCTGAGTAGCCCCCGGCTATCGCAAAATCTGTCGTTAGGTGACGGTGCAGTATTTGGGGGATACATGCTATCAGATAATAGCTTCTCATGCTTTCGCCGAAAAGCATTTTACAAATCTGACTCGGTAACTAGATTCACAACGAGTGTAGCTTTAATTCAGTATATTGTATGTGCATTTTAATAAAAGTTTGAGTTTTATCAAAAACTATACGTGGCGCACTTGAAATTTCCGCTGATATATGTTCCCACCACGGGACCACTGCCCTAACAAGTTTTAAGATTGACTTTATACTGTGCACTTTATCATATACAGTGCACAAAACGGAGTGAAAGAGTCCAGAATATCGACGTTGACAGTCAATTGATGTTCATAGTTTCAGTATTTTTATTACATTAAGAATGATTAAAAATCCAACCGTCACTCCTGCAGTTTGTGGCGGTATCAAGCCTCATCCATTTCAAGGTAGCGGTATCAAGCCTCATCCATTTCAAGGTAGCGGTATCAAGCCTCATCCATTTCAAAGTAGGCTGGGAAACCGCTTCCAGGGGTTCTGCTGATGGAGCACTCCAGTTAAGTTTAAGGCTTGGTCCATCATTTCCTCACTAAAGCCTGCATCACTGCCTGCCTTTATATACAGTCTGCTTTTCATGATCTCTTGTTTAGGAGAAATCATTCCCATCCCTAGAAGAGAATGACAATTTAATTCACCATGTCCATTATTTCCTAAGACTCCCATTACTTTTAATCTGTCAACTAATGGGCTCATCTTTGTTTTAGAACTAGATACATTTCTTTACATATGTGTGGTCATAGAGTTCCCTGCACATTCCTACTTCAGTCAATATAAACTGTACACGCTGGGTTCCCCTCAATGTGAAGACTCAGACTTTTCATTTAAAATGTTGCTGCCATGTTTTGACAGCCATCTTTTATCGCTTAAGGGAAATTTGACCATTTATATTCCCCAAAAGATTGAATCTATGCTGTTCTAAATTCAACGATGGATGAACTCCTAGTGACTGTTAATAGGCTCCAGGAGATCTCTTTTCACTTTCAGCTCGCTGCAATAGTGAAGCTAATGTGTCCTAAAATGACTTCCTCATGGAGTTCTTTTGCCTAAAGCTTCCAATAAGTTGCCTCATATCTAGCCTGTGTGGCTCAGTTGGTAGAGCATGGTACTTGCAAACCCAGGGTTGTGGGTACAAATCCCATGAGGGACCAGTAAGTTCTTTCAACACAGTCAGTGTCTACAGTTCTTTAATATATTTCTTTCCTTAGTATAAAAAAATGGGGTGTCTTGTCTTTGGCTATACCGGATTAAGTGATATGACATGCTATTCTATAAAATCCTTTCTCTGTAATTAGTATTACCTGATTAAGCTAATCAGGTAAATGTAATTAACTAGAAAGTCTGGGGCACCATGAAAGAATGTTTATAGAGATGTTATCTTCCGAATAAACTCTTAAAGACCTAGTAATCTTTTACATCAGTAGCAGTCAATATTTAATCGTCACTTTATTTAGTATCATCTGAAAGTTGTAAATTCTTGGTTATCTTCACGAACCCTGGCTAACAAGTTGAATCAGCAATACAAAATGTGGTTTAATTATTTATTTACTAAATACCTAAATAATCATACAGAATTACACATACACAGAATGGATCATACATTGATTACAAATTATGTCATAAAGGAAAACGGCGGACGGAACAGATATGATGGCTGGTTACACAAAGAAAGAGGGTTGGGTTTTGAATGAAAGAGCGGGAAGACTGAGTAACAAAGGGAGAAGCTATGCTATCGTAAATACAGTATCTTATGCATTCTAAATTATCGCCCATTTGAAAAAGAAAAATGCAATAAATATTTACACTGAGCTGCGTTTCGGTAGATAGGTCGTAGATAGTAGGTGGGGTTGCCCAGCAGGGATCTCTTGTCCTTTGAAGAATGTCTCTGGTGGTAAACTGGATACTTGGTAGTACTGTAGTCGTTTGGTAGGACAGAAACTCTGTCCGTCCTCTCCTAGCCCACGTCTACAATTACTGCGCTAATGCAACGGCTAGGGGGTATCACTTCTTTAGTGAATAAGGGTTCAAAGTTCATACCAAGTTGCCATGCTATATGCTCATGCTATATTCTGACTGGTATTGTCGAAATTCATGCTTCCAGCATGTAGGTCGTCACCTTCACGTTGAGATTCGATGCTAATTTTGTTAGGGTCTTGCTGAGGTTGGCTTAGTTCGGTCGTTGTCCTTTCAACATGGGGACCACAAGTCCTCACGTCCTTGGAACCGGAAGTTACATTTTCATAACAGGGCTTAGATAGTGGTGAAAGAAGGGCGTACACACTAGTCCATTGTTGTTTAGCATGGTGGTTTGTCGCATCGTAGTTGGCATCATGGGGTTCTGATGCGGTAGTCTAGCAGGCTACGTCTGAAGAGAGTTGAGAAAGCTTCATCAGTACCGTCAACATACTGGGAACCACTGGTACACACTCACACGTCGTTCCACTCTTCATCCTGAGCAGGGTCACACTCATCCAGTCCCCTCTCCCCAGACGCCACCGCCACTGTATACAGCCTGTGGCACCTGTCTTCTCCCGCTTCTGGCTTGACTCTGCTGAACAAGGTCTGAGAGCGACCTTTGTGCAGAGACAGCTCATTAGCCCCAAAGCTCCTCAGGTGTGGCTCAGGTCCCTTATTAATTAAGACACAAATTCGCACAAGGAGACAAACACTCAAGGAGGTTAACCAATTCAAAGTAAAGGAAGTGACTTAATTAGTAAATACAAAATAAACCAAAACACAGCACATGATAGGATAAATATTTAAAGCACTTCAAGGTTAATATATTCCAAATAAAGCACATTATGTAATAAATAAAAATGACTAAATAGAGCCGCAGGCACATGTGACATATGCACCCATTACTGTAAAATATACGTGCCATATGCACCCATTACTGTAAAAGACATGTGCCATATGCACCCATTACTGTAAAAGACATTGACATGTGCACCCATTGCTGTAAAAGACACGTGCCAATTGCACCCATTACTGTAAAAGACGCATGACATATACACCCATTACTGTAAAAGCCACGTGACATATGCACCCATTACTGTAAAGGGCACCGCATGGTCAATCCGACGTCTGCATTGGGCGTGCAGCACTTACGGTGATATGGCCTCTGCTGAAGTACAGAGCTGTTGTGAAGGAAGTTGTCAAGGAAGCGAGTTTGTGTTTCTACAGGACCTCCCGCCCCCATCTACCATCAACCAATCATGTCAATGCGAAGCTATTCGGAGCCCTCAGCATTGTTAAAGAATTTGGGAGGCGCACGGTGATGTGGTATGGAGCTCGATTTGGCCTCTACATTTAGAAATTGCTTCACTCCCTCCATATGAAGCCTCCAACCACATTTTTGGATCAAGCATAAATTTAAATCACTCTGGATAAGTGAATCTGCTAAATGTAAATATTATATCACATTTCATATATTGTTGAGTTGGGAAACAATTGCCCTAAATTCACAATATCATAAGGTCCAAGATGTACCCAACATCTGCAACAAATAACAACCTTATCTTGAAATATCTCACTTGAGCATTCTCCACAAACTCAAAAATGGAATATGACTTCGAGGACAAGCACAGTGTGTTCCTTCACATTCCACATCCTTGCTTAACTTTAAACATTTTTGTACCTTGTTTCTAAAAAGGTCCTGCTTTTGAACATGTCCAAATATAGCCATTGATTGGCTTCTAGCAATCTACCAGCTCTACTAGTATAAGCGCCCATGGGCAGGCAGGCAGACAGGCAGGCAGGCAGGCAGGCAGGCAGCCAGGCAGGCAATAGATTAATGACACTGAAGAGATTTGTACTAATTACATGTATATATCTGTGGGCTCAGCTGAACTTGTTAACTAGCCTTGAGGAAACATATTGAAATCCACTCTTTTCATAAGAACTATTCAATGCTAGAGAACTATTCAAATCCACTCTTTTCATTGCGGGGCGGCAGGGTAGCCTAGTGGTTAGAGCATTGGACTAGTAACCGGAAGGTTGCAAGTTTAAACCCCTGAGCTGACAAGGTACAAATCTGTCGTTCTGCCCCTGAACAGGCAGTTAACCCACTGTTCCTAGGCTGTCATTGAAAATAATAATTTGTTCTTAACTGACTTGCCTGGTTAAATAAAGGTAAAAAAATAAATAAATTGCTAGAAAACTATTCAATGCCTTAGAACATTAAATGCTAGATAACTATTCAATGCTAGAGATCATTCAATGCTCGATAACTATTCAATGCTAGAGATCATTCAATGCGAGATAACTATTCAATCATTGAGAACATTCAATGCGAGATAACTATTCAATGAGAGATAACTATTCCATCCTTGAGAACATTCAATGCGAGATAACTATTCAATGCGAGATAACTATTCTATCCTTGAGAACATTCAATGCGAGATAACTATTCAATCTTTGAGAACATTCAATGCGAGATAACTATTCAATGCGAGATAACTATTCAATGTGAGATAACTATTCAATGTGACATAACTATTCAATGAGAGATAACTATTCCATCCTTGAGAACTTTCAATGCAAGATAACTATTCAATGTGAGATAACTATTCAATGAGAGATAACTATTCCATCCTTGAGAACATTCAATGCAAGATAACTATTCAATGTGAGATAACTATTCAATGAGAGATAACTATTCCATCCTTGAGAACATTCAATGCGAGATAACTATTCAAACCTTGAGAACATTCAATGTGAGATAACTATTCAATGAGAGATAACTATTCCATCCTTGAGAACATTCAATGCGAGATAACTATTCCAGCCTTGAGAACATTCAATGAGAGATAACTATTCCATCCTTGAGAACATTCAATGTGAAATAACTATTCAATCCTTGAGTACATTCAATGCTAGATAACTATTCCATCCTCGAGAACATTCAATGTGAGATAACTATTCAATGAGAGATAACTATTCCATCCTTGAGAACATTCAATGCGAGATAACTGTTCAATCATTGAGAACATTCAATGAGAGATAACTATTCTACCCTTGAGAACATTCAATGAGAGATAACTATTCTACCCTTGAGAACATTCAATGAGAGATAACTATTCCATCCTTGAGAACATTCAATGCGAGATAACTATTCCATCCTTGAGAACATTCAATGCGAGATAACTATTCAATCCTTGAGAACATTCAATGCGAGATAACTATTCAATCCTTGAGAACATTCAATGCGAGATAACTATTCAAACCTTGAGAACATTCAATGCGAGATAATTATTCAACCCTTGAGAACATTCAATGCTAGATAACTATTCCAGCCTTGAGAACATTCAATGCCAGAGAGAACTGGTGCAGTTGTATGTGTCTGCTGTGTTATTATTATGTAGTTCACCTCTCTCTCCTGGTAACTGGATTATAATCTGTGCTTTCCCTGCATTTCATTTGCAAAGTAATGCGCCCCGGTGCTTTGACACAAATCGGCTTTGTGTGGTATCTAAGGGATGAATTCCACTCTGGCCTCCTACAAACATTTGCATTAAGAGACAATGGCACTGATTAGCATTAGCAAGCAAGTGAAGGCTAAAAAACCACGATACTATATATTTTAAAGCAGATTAGATTATTGAAATGACATTTGGGGGCATATCTGTGTCTAGTCATTTGCATTTTAAAACGATCCTATGCCTTTGGTTCTTATGCAAATGATCAGAGAGTGATTTAATTGGAGAATTATGGTCTCATAGAAGACATTCATAACCTTCATATAAATGATATGTAGCCTTTTCCTGCAGTCAAATTACTTTGTGGCCTCATGGGTGAAATACAAATTTGAAAAATATATCATTTCATAATTAATACATTTTAGTTTTTTAAAGCAGCCGAAAAGTCGGTGTTTCTATGTCAAAAGGTTGTGTTACATTTCAGTCTTTTGGGATGTATATAAAGTGTAATATTGGGATGCAATCTCAAAATATAATACATTTTAACTCTTTATCTGACATGGTACAGGTGTCTTCTTTTTAAAAATCCATAACCATATGTGTGAGGTGGGTACTTTTGTTTCAAAGTAGAGTTGTTTAAGACTACCAAAAACACCCTGTGTGGCCCTGATTTAGCCCAATAGGTTAAGACATTTGGAAATGTTGTGAATACTTAACAATTTTCAATAATCTCACGTTATAAAAATGACAGCTAAATTAACATCTTAGTGCATTGTATTCATGATGATGTTGAGGAGGATGGGTGATGATGATGGGTATTCAACATGGAGACTTAAAACACAACATTTACATAACACAACAAGTCAACATAGTTAGATTAGCCTACATTTTAACACATCCACAGCTGCCATGTTTACAACCAAGCCCACTGTCTAGTAAGGAGGTTGGATTGGGGAATCAGGAGTCCAAACAGCTGACACAACACATCTCCCAACGATGATAATCCTTACCGTTTCTTGCCTGCTCCTTGTAAGTCATTGTCTGCAGCTGTTGTGAAACGCCACTTTAATGTGTCTTTCAAATACCCTCTCACTCTTTGTTGCATTCTCTCTCTCTCTCATTCTCCACTGCTGGCTTTGTGCATTTCATGGCCTGTGGCAAATGCCAATTTTCCTGAGAGACTAAATCTTCCATTCTGAATGATGAATACTTGAATGCTGAAGTAAAAGCACAAAGCTGCTCACAAGGCAACAGTATATGGGGTCTGCACCTTTAAGAGAGTCTTTTCCTGACTGCTTTACAATAGGGTGCTCCGCTATAAAATAAGCAAAAAAAGAAACTCTCACTGTCAACTGTGTTAATTTTCAGCAAACTTAACATGTTTATATATTTGTATGAACATAACAATATTCAACAACTGAGACATTAACTGAACAAGTTCCACAGACATGTGATTAACAGAAATTGAATAATGTGTCCCTGAACAAAGGGGGGGGGGGCAAAATCAAAAGTAACAGTCAGTATCTGGTGTGGCCACCAGCTGCATTAAGTACTGCAGTGCATCTCCTCCTCGTGGACTGCACCAGATTTGCCAGTTCTTGCTGTGAGATGTTACCCCACTCTTCCAGCAAGGCACCTGCAAGTTCCCGGACATTTCTGTGAGGAATGGCCCTAGCCCTCACCCTCTGATCCAACAGATCTCAGACGTGTTCAATGGGATTGAGATCCAGGCTCTTTTCTGACTATGGCAGAACACTGACATTCCTGTCTTGCAGGAATTCACACACAGGACAAGCAGTATGGCTGGGAGGAGGATGTCTTCCCTGTAACGGACAGCGTTGAGATTGCCTGCAATGACAACAAGCTCAGTCCGATGATGTTGTGACACACCGCCCCAGAATATGACGGACCCTCCACCTCCAAATCGATCCCGCTCCAGAGTACAGGCCTTGGTGTAACGCTCATTCCTTCGACGATAAACGTGAATCCAACCATAACCCCTGGTGAGACAAAACTGCGACTCGGCAGTGAAGAACACTTTTTGCCAGTCCTGTCTGGTCCAGCGACGGTGGGTTTGTGCCCATAGGCAACGTTGTTGCCGGTGATGTCTGGTAAGGATCTGCCGTACAAGCCCTCAGTCTAGCCTCTCTCAGCCTATTGCGGACAGTCTGAGCACTGATGGAGTGATTGTGCATTCCTGGTGTAACTCGGAGTACGATGGGACGGCTGCCGGATGCCAAGGGTTCCTCCTCCAGCTGGAACTCTACCTGGCGACGATCCACCCGGCTCCTTCGGGGCGTGAGAGCGTGTACGCCCTCGTCTCCTGCCTCTCAGGCAAAGCCCTGGAGTGGGCCAACGCAGTATGGGGTGAAGGAGACGCAGCGTAGGACCATTACGCAGAGTTCACCTGTCTGAGGTGGCCTCCAGTCTGAGGAAGAGTAAGAAGGATCGGACCAATATGCAACGTGGTAAGTGTTCGTCATATTTTAATTGAAAAACTGAACACTACACAAAATAATAACGAAGAGAAAATGAAACAGTTCTGCCAGGTGAACAGACACTAAACAGAAACCCACAACCAAAATGGGGAAAACAGGCTACCTAAGTATGATTCTCAATCAGAGACAACAAACGACACCTGCCTCTGATTGAGAACCATACTAGGCCAAACACATAGAAATATAACAACATAGAAAAAAGAACATAGACTACCCACCCCAACTCACGCCCTGACCAACCTAACACAAAGAGGTCAAATACTTATTTCCCTCGTTAAAATGCAAATCAATTTATAACATTTTTGACATGCATTTTTCTCTATTTTTTGTTGTTATTCTGTCTCTCACTGTTCAAATAAACCTACCATTAAAATTATAGACTGATAATTTCTTTGTCAGTGGGCAAACGTACAAAATCAGCAGGGGATCAAATACTTTTTTCCTTCACTGTATATGTGTTTATTAAAACTTCTTTGGGACTGGGGTGCAGTATTGAGTATATTGGATAATAAATGTGCCCAGAGTAAACTGCCTCCTACTCTGTCCCAGATGCTAGTATATGCATGTTATTGGATAGAAAACACTCTGAAGTTTCTAAAACTGTTTGAATGATGTCTGTGAGTATAACATAACTCATATGGCAGACAAAAACCTGAGAAGAAATCCAATCAGGGAGTGAGAAATCGATTTTCAAAACAGTGCCTATTCAAATACCTGATAGTTATGGATGTGCTTGCACTTCCTAGGGCTTCCACTAGATATCACCGTCTTTAGATCCTAGTTTTAGGATTATACTATAAAGGAGGGGCTCATGAGACCTATTTTAGTGAGTGGTCTGGCAGAGAGCCTCGGTCTCATGAAGCGCGGTCAGGAGAGCATACTCTCTCGTTCCAATGCTTTTCTTCAGACAATGAAATTCTCCGGTTGGAACCTTATTGATGATTAATGTTAAAAACATCCTAAAGATTGCTTGCATCCATCATTTGACTTGTTTCTATGACCTGTAACGGAACTTTTTGAGTTTTTGTCTGGAGGAAGTGCTAGCTTTTCATGAAGATGGATTACTGGGCTGAACACGCTAACAACAAGTGGCTAAATGATGGGCTTTATGGAACAAATCAGTCATTTATTGTCGAACTGGGATTCCTGGGAGTGCCTTCTGATGAAGATCATCAAAGGTAAGTGAATATTTATTGTGTTTTTTCAAACTAATGTTGACGCTAAAATGGAGGCTATTTCTTTGGCTGAATTGGGTACTGAGCACCGTTCTCAGATTATGCTTTTTCCGTAAAGTTGTTTTTTAAACTGACACAGCGGTAGCATAGAGGATAAGTCTATCTTTAATTCTGTGAATAACACTTGCATCTTTTATTAATGTTTATTATGAGTATTTCTGGGAAAATCACTGGATGTTTCGGGAATCAAAACATTACTGCACGTAACTCGCCAATGTAAACTGAGATTTATGGATATAAATATGCTCATTATCGAACAAAACATATATGTATTGTGTAACATGATGTCCTATGAGTGTCATCTATATTTCTGCTTTTTGTGACTGCTATCTTTGGCTGGAAAAATGTCTGTGTGCTTTTTTGACTTGGCTATGAGCTAACATAATCATATGTTGTGCTTTGGCTGTAAATCATTTTTTAAATCGGACACCATTAGTAGATTAACAAAATGTTTATCTTTCATCTGCTGTATTGGACTTGTTAATGTGTGAAAGTTACATACAGTGCCTTGCGAAAGTATTCGGCCCCCTTGAACTTTGCGACCTTTTGCCACATTTCAGGCTTCAAACATAAAGATATAAAACTGTATTTTTTGTGAAGAATCAACAACAAGTGGGACACAATCATGAAGTGGAGCAACATTTATTGGATATTTCAAACTTTTTTAACAAATCAAAAACTGAAAAATTGGGCGTGCAAAATTATTCTGCCCCCTTAAGTTAATACTTTGTAGCGCCACCTTTTGCTGCAATTACAGCTGTAAGTCGCTTGGGGTATGTCTCTCTGTTTTCCCATTCCTCCTTGCAAAACAGCTCGAGCTCAGTGAGGTTGGATGGAGAGCATTTGTGAACAGCAGTTTTCAGTTCTTTCCACAGATTCTCGATTGGATTCAGGTCTGGACTTTGACTTGGCCATTCTAACACCTGGATATGTTTATTTTTGAACCATTCCATTGTAGATTTTGCTTTATGTTTTGGATCATTGTCTTGTTGGAAGACAAATCTCCGTCCCAGTCTCAGGTCTTTTGCAGACTCCATCAGGTTTTCTTCCAGAATGGTTCTGTATTTGGCTCCATCCATCTTCCCATCAATTTCAACCATCTTCCCTGTCCCTGATGAAGAAAAGCAGGCCCAAACCATGATGCTGCCACCACCATGTTTGACAGTGGGGGTGGTGTGTTCAGGGTGATGAGCTGTGTTGCTTTTACGCCAAACATAACGTTTTGCATTGTTGCCAAAAAGTTCAATTTTGGTTTCATCTGACCAGAGCACCTTCTTCCACATGTTTGGTGTGTCTCCCAGGTGGCTTGTGGCAAACTTTAAACGACACTTTTTATGGATATCTTTAAGAAATGGCTTTCTACTTGCCACTCTTCCATAAAGGCCAGATTTGTGCAATATACGACTGATTGTTGTCCTATGGACAAAGTCTCCCACCTCAGCTGTAGATCTCTGCAGTTCATTCAGAGTGATCATGGGCCTCTTGGCTGCATCTCTGATCAGTCTTCTCCTTGTATGAGCTGAAAGTTTAGAGGGACGGCCAGGCAGTTAACCCACTGTTCCCAGGCCGTCATTGAAAATAAGAATATGTTCTTAACTGACTTGCCTGGTTAAATAAAGGAAAAATTAAAAATTAAATTAAATTTGCAGTGGTCTGATACTCCTTCCATTTCAATATTATCGCTTGCACAGTGCTCCTTGGGATGTTTAAAGCTTGGGAAATCTTTTTGTATCCAAATCGTGCTTTAAACTTCTTCACAACAGTATCTCGGACCTGCCTGGTGTGTTCCTTGTTCTTCATGATGCTCTCTGCGCTTTTAACGGACCTCTGAGACTATCACAGTGCAGGTGCATTTATACGGAGACTTGATTACACACAGGTGGATTGTATTTATCATCATTAGTCATTTAGGTCAACATTTGATCATTCAGAGATCCTCACTGAACTTCTGGAGAGTGTTTGCTGCACTGAAAGTAAAGGGGGTGAATAATGTTGCATGCCCAATTTTTCAGTTTTTGAAAAGTTTGAAATATCCAATAAATGTCGTTCCACTTCATGATTGTGTCCCACTTGTTGTTGATTCTTCACAAAAAAATACAGTTTTATATCTTTATGTTTGAAGCCTGAAATGTGGCAAAAGGTCGCAAAGTTCAAGGAGGCCGAATACTTTCGCAAGGCACTGTATTTCCCAAAAATATTTTTTTATTTTGCACGCTGCCTTTTCAACGGTTAAATTTCCTAAGTTTCCCCCGCATTCCCAGCATAAGGCGCTTGTAGATTCAGGCGCAGCTGGGAATTTTATTGACCATTCATTTCCCCTCAGTTTAGGGATCCCCCTTGTGCCTGTGGATCTGCCCTTCCCTATGCAAGCACTAGATTGTCGACCATTAGGGTCAGGGCTGATTAGGGAGGCCACCGCTCCACTAGACATGGTAACGCAGGAGGGTCACAAGGAGAGAATCAGTCTCTTCCTTATTGATTCTCCTGTGTTTCCCATGGTGCTGGGCCTATCCTGGTTGGCCTGTCATGACCACACTATTTCGTGGCAACAGAGGGGTTTCCATTGGTGCGACTACGGTGGAAAGTCCAGACCAGGTCTCCACCGTGCGCATCCCTTCAGAATTTGCCGATTTGGCTCTTCTTACAGAAGGCGACTCAATTACCACCCCGTCGATGGGGGGATTGTGCGATAAATCTCCTGATAGACGCAGCACTTCCCAGGAGTCATGTGTATCCCCTGTCACAGGAGGAGACGGCGGCTATGGAAACATATGTCTCCGAATCCCTGGGGCAGGGGAACATTCGGCCCTCCATTTCACCTGCCTCCTCAAGTTTCTTTTTTCTGAAGAAGAAGGATGGAGGTCTGCGCCCATGTATTGACTATCGGGGTATCAATCAGATCACTGTGAGGTACAGCTACCCACTGACTCTCATTGCCAGTGCAATCGAGTCAATGCACGGGGTGCGCTTCTTCACAAAACTGGATCTCAGGAGCGCTTACAACCTGGTGTGTATCCGGGAGGGGGACGAGGGGAAGACGGCATTTAGTACCACCTCAGGGCACTATGAGTACCTCGTCATGCCGTACGTGTTGATGAATGCTCCATCAGTCTTCCAGGCCTTTGCTGATGAGATTTTCTGGGACCTGCATGGGCAGGGTGTAGTGGTGTATAGCGACGACATTCTGATATACTCCACCACACTCGTGGAGCATGTGTCCCTGGTGCGCAGCGTGCTTGGTCGACTGTTGGAGCATGATCTGTACGTCAAGGCTGAGAAATATCTGTTCTTCCAACAGTCCGTCTCCTTCCTAGGGTACCACATTTCCACTTCAGGGGTGGAGATGGAGAGTGACCGCATTTCAGCCGTGCGTAATTGGCCGACTCCCACTACGGTAAAGGTGGGAGTCGGCCAAAGTGCAGCGGTTTCTAGGGTTTGCCAACTACTACCGGAGGTTTATCCGGGGTTGTGGCCAGGTAGCGGCTCCCGAAGGGGGCACCGGTGCCGCTGCAGTGGTCGGCTGAGGTGGACAGGGCTTTTGGTCACCTGAAGGCTCTGTTTACCTCAGCTCCCGTGCTGTCTCATCCAGATCCCTCTTTGGCGTTCATATTGGAGGTGGACGCGTCCGAGGCTGGGATAGGAGCCATGCTCTCTCAGCGCTCGGGCACCCCACCAAAGCTCCGCCCCTGTGCTTTCTTTTCGAAGATGCTCAGTCCGGCGAAGCGAAACTATGATGTGGTGAACCGGGAGCTGTTGGCTGTTGTCAAGGCTCTGAAGGCGTGGAGATATTGGCTTGAGAGGGCTAAACACCCTTTCCTTGTCTGGACTGACCACCGCAATCTGGAGCACATCCGGGAGGCGAGGAGACTGAACCCTCGCCAGGCAAGGTGGGCCATGTTCTTTAACTGTTTTGTTTTCACTCTGTCCTACAGACCAGGTTCCCAGAACCCGGATGTATGACACAGAGGAGCGGTCCATGGATCACACTCCCACACTTCCGGCATCTTGCTTGGTGGCACCGGTGGTGTGAGAGCTGGACGTGGACATCGAACGGGAGATACGCACAGAGCCCACTCCCCCCCAGTGTCCAGCAGTGTGTCTGTACGTTCCGTCTGCTGTCCGCGACTGTTTGATCTATTGGGCCCACAAGTCACCCTCCTCTGGTCATCCTGGCATCGGTTGGACGGTGCGTTGCCTTAGTGGGAAGTACTGCTGGTCCACCTTGGCCAAGGACGTGAGGGTTTATGTTTCCTCCTGCTAGATGTGTGCGCCCAGTGTAAGGCTCCCAGGCACCTGCCCAGAGGGAAGTTACAACCCCTACCTGTTCCACAACGGATGTGGTCGCACCTGTCGGTGGACATCCTGACGGATCTTCCTCCCTCACAGGGCAACACCACGATCGGTTTTCTAAGTCCTGCCGTCTTCTCCCTTTGCCCGTTCTCCCTACGGCCCTACAGACTGCGGAGGCCCTGTTCACTCATGTCTTCCGGCACTACGGAGTGCCTGGGGACATAGTCTCTGATCGGGGTCCCCAGTTCACGTCCAGGGTCTGGAGGGCATTCATGGAACGTCTGGGGGTCTAGGTCAGCCTCACCTCAGGTTTTAACCCCGAGAGTAACGGGCAGGTGGAGAGAGTAAACCAGGATGTGGGTAGGTTTCTGCGGTGATATTTCCAGGACCGGCCGGGGGAGTGGGCGGCGTTCATCCCCTGGGCAGAGATGACCCAAAACTCACTCCGCCAATCATCTACTAACCTCTCCCCCTTCCAGTGTGTACTGGGGTGTCAGCCCGTTCTGGCACCTTGGCATCAGAGCCAGATCGAGGCTCCTGTGATGGAGGAATGGTTTAAGTACTCGGAGTTGACCTGGGATGCCGCCCATGTGCACCTGCAACGGGCCTTTAGGCGGCAGAAGGCAAGCGCTGACCGCCACCACAGTGAGGACCCTGTGTTCGCACCGGGGGACTGGGTCTGGCTCGCGACAAGAAATATGCCCCTATGCCTGCCCTGCCGAAAGCTGGACCCACGTTTTGTGAGGCCATTCAAAGTCCAGAGGAGACTGAACGAGGTATGCTACAGGTTACAGCTTCCCCCAGATGACCGTATTAATCCCTCGTTCCATGTGTCTTCCCTCAGGCTGGTGGTGGCTGGTTCACTCCAGGAGTCTGAGGTGCAGGAGGTTCCTGCGCCCCCTTTGGACATCGAGGGGGCCCCAGCGTATGCTGTTCGAGCCATCCTGGACTCGAGGTGTCGGGCGAGGGGCCTTCGGTACCTCGTGGAGTGGGAGGGGTACAGTCCGGAGGAGAGATGCTGGGTGCCGGAAGAGGACGTCCTGGACCCTTCGTTGCTGCGGGAGTTCCACTATCTCCATCCGGGGGGGGGGGGGGGGGGGGGGTACTGTCATGACTTCTGCCGAAGTCGGTCCCTCTCCTTGTTCGGGCGGCGTTCGGCGGTCGATGTCACCCCCCCTTCTAGCCATCGCCGATCCACTTTTCATTTTTCCATTTTGTTTTGTCTTTGTCTTACACACCTGGTTTCATTCGCCCAATTACTTCATTATTTAACCCTCTGTTCCCCCATGTTTGTTTGTGAGTGATTGTTTGTTTTGTAATACGGTCCGTTATTGTGGGCTCTAATTTATTGTGTTGTATTTTGTGACTACTTGAGTAAATATGTTTATTACTCATATCTGCTGTCCTGCGCCTGACTCCTCTACACCAGCTACAAACAGGCATTATTTCACACACACAACAACCTATTCCTTGCCTTTTACTGCCAGTTGTATGATGATTTGAAAACACATGCTTCTTGGCTGTGTGTGGTACAGTATGTGAGGCAGAAGTTTCCAGTGCTCTGAATGGATTAGCCCTCACATATGTGCATGGTGGAGCCCCAGAGACAGAGGAGGCAGCATGGAACCAATCCCGCTGAGAGCAGCTCCTGTCCTGTCTCAGGCCCGCGGCTCTCATGTGTGAAAAATACAGCGTATGGAGGCAGTCGACTGAAAAGCCTACCAGGTGCTTGAGCAAAGATGACACAGATCTCTGTTTCTGTCCCAGACATAGGGAACTGAACTAGGCTACTAACAGGAATTCTTCATTGTTTTGACATCACATCAAACTTAATTATAAGAAATATAAACAAAAAATACTTGCGTTTGTTGTTATGCATTTAATTTAATCGTATCGAACCAGTGCAGTACATCACTATTCTGCAGAGTCAAGGGTTTCATTTTCAGATCACATCTCCAAGTACCCAAGCAGTGCTGTGAGTTCTGCAGACTGAATCAGGTTTGAAACGAGACATACGCAAGGTATGTATCGAACCATGTATACCTGTGATACTGCTCCTATAACAACACGTTGGCTGTGTTTTCTTCAGGGCTGCTACTGTAATTGGTAAGTGCATTAGTACAATTGTACATATCAACGGCTAATATATGCACTTTGAGAAAGCTGCGTAACAGAGGGCTTTAGCATCTAAATGAACTGTAAGACCATACACACTGTAGTGTTGATTGTGTTCTTTCATAATGGAAAGGCATTAGGTGTAGTTTACAGATGCTTTGCTCATAGTGGCACAAGCTTGGATACTGGATCCTGGACAGCGGACACACCCCTGCAATATGACCTCACTAGCCAGACACATATCACTGTACAGGGACAGAGCAAATCTCAGTCCTTTTCTCTAATGTTTCTGAGACAGAATGTGTGAATGAGACCATTCATGTGATTCAGGTCTGTCTGTGTGCAGCTTGGAAAAGTTCAGAGTCGGACAACGGTGACCCTGTGACTTCAGCACTGTCAGCGGGAGATGAACGTGTTCGATGGTTACCGTCCAAAAGTAGGGCCAGACGTGTCTGTACTTCTCAATAAAGAGGGATGGCTGAATGTGTGTGGCCTTTCATTGAATATTTCATTGAGGTCAATGGCAAACCGCAGTCATTCCTGAATACATTGAGCAACAGGAGAAGGCACTGAGGCTGCAGACTGGACAGTTGATCAGCTTTGTTGTGTGACTAGAAATCTAAATGCACAATTTAAAATTGAAATCTAAAGTTATCTAAATGTGAGACTTCACAAACTGGGATATAGTTTTAGCAGTGATAAATCTGAAACTCAGTTCTCACACACTTAAATACATTTTGTCTGATTCAACACTCCAATATTGTTACAATGGTTCCTTTGACAATAGAAGCGCAGAGGGAGAATATATGCCTGTCCTAGTTTTACTTCTGTGTAAATTGTATTGGATATTTTCAACTGTGAATGGATTTTATTCCTCCCAGTTAACGAGCGTTGCACCCACGTAGTGTTCCACAGCTGCCATCAGCTGTGACAGTCCAAAGGAGCAGAGGGAGAGACATGTTCAAATGAATTAATGGGAAGTTCTGCATTGGAGAGAGAGTGTTTTTCATTATTTTTCTGTCACTCTGGTCACCGCAAAGTCATTCTCTATGATTAACAGCCAAATGGCAGAGGTACAAAGCACCGGAACTATCCATTTCAAAGACAGTTCAAATAGTGTTACCACACAATACAACATAAGCATTCATTAATATGCAAATGAAGAAGTTCTCTTTAGGAACCACAGTAGTCCGTTTGTTGCCGGTGGTTGTTTGTCTCTAGTCTTACTGTTGACATCACAAAAATGTTCTACTTCATATTCATCATCTCCAGCACCACCCCAACATCACCATATGTGAAAAAGGATGTGTTTCTATGTTTTGTAGTACAAAAGATAGAGAAAGATAAGTGTTTCCAATGACATCATCAACCCAGTAGTAGGCAATGCCTACTCACAATTGGTCAGTTTCCATTTAAGTGGCATCATGTACTTCTTTGGATCATCCCAGTAATGTCAGTCTTTCACATTTGGTAACACTTTAAAAAAAAGTTTATTTTATAAACTCTTCATAATGTACACCTTAATATTTAGAGTTACCATGTAAGTTAAAAACAAAACTGTAGGTCTTAGTACGTTATGGCATGTATTTTTTTAAAGTCAGCCTGAATTTCAAATGCACTTTTTCAATCAAATCAGTAGTGCAATGAGCAGGCTGTATACTTGGCATCTCTTACTTATTGTTTTGCTCACTGGGTGACTTGAGGTATTCATATTTGTATTTAGCCCCGGAGAGTACCTAGTAGGCATTGTTCAAGTGCCTTCCTTGACATTGTGTAAAGTCTGCTAATTAGGTGCAAAAAAAAGGAACTTAATTAGAAGCTACATATCTACAGATGTAACCTCAATAACGAACGAAAACAAATGACATTGCTAATGGTTAACCAAAAACTCAAAACGTTTAAAAAACGCTGATAACATCCCTGACACTCAACATAGATTTTAGTCTAACCACCAGTTCCTGTGTTCCTTCTCTGCATCGATTACTTCACCTCCGAAAGAAAGGCAGTCTATTAAGCTCAGTATTCAGTATTGCTCAGTGCATAGATAGGTAAGTATTCATCTCCCACGGATCATTAATAAGTGGGACTCAAGTGGCAGAGCTGAAACCCTGCAGCTATGACTGTGCACACGTAATATCTTCATTAGGTCCCCTCATCTGCATACAATCAAACTGTGCAGCCAGCCATTAAGAAGTGGAGGATGAGGACATAACAGAACCCCAATGAAGAGTATGCGATCCGAATGACCAGATGGGAAATGAATCAGTCTGTCACCGGTTTGGAGAGTCTTGTCTGTTTTTTTCCTATATAAACTTTTTCCCACTCTTTTGAAAACTCTCAAAGCTGGAAACTCTGGATCCTCTGTATAGGGATCCCTTAGAAAGTGCTTGAGACAGATCTTAAAAGCTAGCAAATGAAAAATGAGCTTGCACTGTCAAGAATAAGTAGATAATATTTTTCTCTAAATGGCAAAAAATCAAACTCATTATTTTCTTAGAAACAGATGGTGTGCTGCCAATTAGGCAGTGAATTTACATTATTAGTAATTGAAATTTGCTGCTGGCTCCTGCACAGAATTTTCGTTGGGCATCTTTTTATTTTCCGTTCAGCAAGAGAATAGCTCTTAAAAACCCCGTCTCTATCCCTTTCCTCATCACCATACACTCATGTTCTTCGAGGTCACTTTTGCAAAAAAGAAGTTGTCATCACCGCAGCTTAAACATAGGATTTCTCTATAGAAACAACTTAACCACAGCTCCTGGAGCAGTCCAGCTGAAAATATTGAGATAGTTACACAAAGAAGATGGCATATCAATGCAGCCCACTCAAAATGACACGCATCCTAAAAACATATGTGCATTAAAAATGGCTTATTTACTTCAAAGGTTGTTTTCTGTTCCCAACTGTTGAATCAATAAATATGTCATGCAAGTTTTATCACACAGATGACACATTCAATTCAAAATGAATAATATAACTTGATAAATACTTAATAGGTTGGCAAAACAAACCAAAGTTAGTTTTGGTCCATGAATGACACCAAATACATTTGATAGCAGTAGTGATTTAGAACCAACTATTTTCAAGTTAGTTTGTCAATCATGACTTGCTGGCCAATATGCATCAATTACGGACTCACTCCATTGGTAAATGAAAATAGAAGCCTTTTGACCCTCTCGCAACAAGATCTTACTATTGGTGCTTTAAAATTCAGAGGGCATTTCTACTCTTTTGTGAGGGTCAGCAGGGTGAGTGGGTCTGTGAATATGAAGATATTAAGAATGATAATTTTATGCGGGAAAACACATTTTGTCATTTTAATTGTATGACCATGATGAGCTTTGTCTGATTAACATTTACCTCGGGTTACAGAATGAGAAGCATATATTCAAGGCTCTGTTTCACTGACTTACAAGAGAACAAGCATCTCTGTGCAGTGAATGTTTTATGATCTGATATGCATACGGACCATTTAACTCAGAAAGAGTACATTTTACATTTACATTTAGGTAATTTAGCAGATGCTCTTCATTCATTCATTTCAGGTAGACAAGAGACAACTGCAAATCACAGTCATAGTAAGCACATTGTCCCTCAATAGGTAGCTATCAGCCAAGTCAGTGCTAGTAAGAAAAGTCAAGTGCGAGTGTTCTTTATTTGTTTGCCTTTGCAAACATTCACTTGGTTATTCCGGTTTCTAATGTCTTTTGCCTACTTTCACTCCTTTTCATCTCCTAGGTAACGCAGCTGGGTGCCTGAAAACACACACAAAAATAAATAAGAACACAGTGCTTTTTTGACAGCTCCTCTATTTCCTGACAAGGCCTTCACTCAGAACCACGGCAATGTACTTTATTGCCAACGTCACCTGAGTCATAGCTGCTGCAAGTAAAATGGATTGAATATGGACCTGTGGTTGCTTATCGACTTCTGGCTATGGCCATGCTGAATACAATCTTGATCGGATTCAGATATGTTCAAGTGCTTCCACACACTGTGGCCACTAACACCGGATGTGACCAGGGAGCAAATCAGAACATAAACACACATGACACAAGAGGCTTTACACAGGAGCAACCATAGCAACAGGGGTTACACAACAAACCTTAAAAGTGTGCACTGAATCAGTCAAGTACACTCGTAGGAAGTCCCTTACCAAATAAATAGCCAATTTATAAAACAAAGAACAGATGGTGTGTTTGAAGTTGACTGATACACGTTCAGAGATATTTAATTCCTATCAGAATATAACAGGTATGAACAGAGGAGATACCAATTGGCCTTGCCACAGAGGGGAAGAACTCCGACCTCCCACTTCTTCCCCTGACTGTTGCTGGGATGGACAACACATCAGACGACTTGACATGAAACAGAATGGAAACTGAAAACATACAAGGGGACACATACAGTATTTTGTGGGTCTTTGATTCCTGGTTGGAACCCTTGGCAGAGTTCGTTTAATTTATACCTGTAAGCATTAAATCCCTACTTTGAACCACGTGCTGCTTGGAGATTAGAGGGTGCCTCGGGTATTTCTCAAGCAAGAGACTATTATGAAAATATACTATGTACTTTCGCCACTGATGATTATGTTAAACAGCAGTCAAGAGAAGAGCTAAGCTGGTTTACTGACTACTGTTATGGACCTTAACATTTGATTTGGTAACAAATGTTGGGAGTTCAGGCTACTACATCATGATGAATCTGATGAATGCTCAGGTCCCTGGAAAAACAAATCCAGAATAAAATGTATATGAAATTTGGTGTACTACTAAAATATATGGAAGCATATAGTGTACTTAAAAAAAAACTCTCCATAACAATGAAAACTATGATACAGAATGTGAACATACAAAAACCTTCAGCCAATGTCAATGGGAACGCTAACAACATGACTAATGTCATATTTTCTCAAAATGCTTTCTGTTTGTGTCAAATACCCATTGACTGATCCTCTGTGGACAAAGGAATATTTTGAGGAAATGCAAGACTGCCCCTCAGTAAATCTTGTCATATCTGGTTTACTAGTGTATCTGTAATGTCCCCCTTGGTTTGGCATTGCATCAATCCCAATTAAAGTGAACCACAGCCACACAGGATTGTTTGAATTGCAATACCCACTGCTATTTTACTAAAAAGCTTGGACAGAACAGCAAGCCCTTAACACAAACACATTAGCCTTTACATTAATAGTGAGAAACTTTGAATGTTTCATTAATTTATTAATTAGCTTGCCTCTTAGCCCACACTAAAGTGGTCCGTAATGGATTTGGAGCATCGTCCTTGTAATATTCATAACTTGATAATGAATTCAATGTTTGTTTGACATTATAATGTGTTTTCTTAGGACGGATAATTAGAGTTAATGCAGTTAGGGAACAGAATGAAGTACAGAATGAAGTAGGAAGAATATAGATTGTGGCTAATCATCCTGTAAATGGGATGTTTTGTTAGGTTTCTGTAAGAGGGCAAGCACAGTGTTGTGCTGTCAAACATGGATGGATCCATGCCCTACTTCCTTCTTGAATGTTTCAAAGGCATTCTGCTATAACTCAGTGTGTCACACCATGATCTGTTTCCCCTATCTTTGTGCTTATCTCCACCCCGAACCCCTCCCCAGTGTATTTATACCTGTGTTCTCTGTTTGTCTGTTGCCGATACGTTTTGTTTCGGAAACCTACCAGCGTTTTTCTCCTTGCGCCTGTCTGTTCTAGTTCCTGTTTTCTAGTTTTTCCTATTGACCACTCTCCCTGCCCTGACCCTGAGCCTGACTGCCGTTCTGTACCATGCCACACCATACTGGATTATTGACCCCTGCCTGCTCTGACCCTGAGACTGCCTGCCATTCTGGACCTTTTGTACTCTATCTGGATTACTGACCTCTGCCTGCCCTTGACCTGTCGTTTTGCCTGCCCCCTGTTCTAGTAATAAACTCTTGTTACTTCAACACTGTCTGCATCTGGGTCTTAACCTGAAACCTGATACAGTGTATATAAATTAGTGTAACTTACATGCTGTAAATTTCATCATGCTGTTAAAACAATTTCCACATATCTGTCAATTACTTCTTAGACATCATAGCATGAAAAAAAGAACATAAAAATGCTGGGAGACTAACAACAGTATTACAGAATGATCAGAAAAATGTAAATATTTCCATGATCCCTCATGGCTTAATAATTACATTGACACATGTTATTTTATGGTATCAGTCCCTATCCAATCATAATACTGTATAGCTTCAAGTCAACATGGATGCTGTGGGTGGTGTGGGCCTGCCAATATAACTTCTCCTGAGAGATGGAATCTGGGTTCTATGTCAAATCCCTCACTTGACCTGACTTCCTCCACAGCCCTCATCCATCCAGGGACACTGTATCAAGGAGGACGGAGAGGTTGGTGGGATGGGGGTGGGAGGCTGACTAAAAGATTGCAAGTTACATTACGGAAGACTCTACCAGACTTTGTCCAGTTCCCCAAAAGGAAGACTCATGTTTTGAGGCCGTGCGCAGATCATGATATTCCTCGAAGGATTATGGGACATACAGCCACATAAGGATGACCCAAAACAATTATGACAGGGGTAAAGTAGCCCTTCTGCTAAACAGCCACCTTATTTAGGAGAAGTTCATGGCATCCATTTCCTAACTGAACTCACGAGCTGCACTTTGTGACACTTTCAGTTTGGATCATTTTGCCCTGCAATGACAGTTTACTGCAGTCTCTATGAAAGTGCATTGCGAGGGGGAACTAAACCATCAAACTCCTCCACAGTGATTTCAAAGGCGTCAATGTTTAAAGACACCTGAGATGTGTTCTAGTGTACGTTTAAAAGCATACTGTAAGCAAACACCGCAGTGTGTGGGAGATAACGATCATCTGGAAACATCTATTATGGGGAACTCCCACTATAGCCTCTATTATCTACATTATAATTCCCCATTTAAGGCATCATACTTTGGTCCACAACACAGACATTCAGACAATAAAACATACTGTCTTTTGAGAGCTGTACTGAACGGTGTGAACCGAAATCGTTTTAGCTTTCACATATGGTTTAAGGAAGTGTGATTTGGTTAATAAAGAGAAATATGATGTTCCATAAAAGCCTATCATGCACATGTAAAATGCATGGTATTCAAAGCATGAAGATGAACAGAGGAAGCCTGACATGATAACGGGCAGTGAATCATCAGGTCCCAATGAGGTTGCTGCAGCGTTGCTCGTCTCCAGAAACATCTCGCATAGAAGGTATGTCCCATCACTGGCTGTATAGTTACAAAGTACAGACTCCTCAATGTGCAAAAAGTTTGAATAGAAGACTATTTAGAACCCCTTGCCATTTTTAGACTTCATGGCATCATCATAACATGCCAATGTCATAACACAACACTTTGTGATCACTAATTAACTGTAATGGATGTCAAGCTGAGCCGCGATTTGGGACTGATCAATAAACAACGGAGACAACTGGGGAATGATCTGAATCCTCCAAGGTTTGGAGGATGCATCATTGATTACTCGGTAGAGCATGTTGTCTCTATCATTAACACAAACTGACACTGTGCGGAAACCCACACACACAGCCAGAGCCTTAATGAAAGCGCAATAAATAAAAAAATGTTGACAAAGACAGTGAGATAAAAAGGACCAAAATATCTTCAAAACAAAAAAGAAAAAAGTGTGGCAGAAAAAAACCTGTAAACAAATGAATAATCCACATTCTATCCTATTTATTCCAGACATCCAACTATCTCTGCTGTCAGTGGAGGCTCTGGTACACCTCTCCTCTTAATAACATGTTACTTCAGGCTTTCAGGGGAAGGAATGGTTACGTCGACAAGTTAACGTGTCTCCAATAATTCTCTTAAATTGTCCTCCTGGATTGCAGCCCAAGAAATCTACTGAAACCCATTAATGCATGAACTAGATTAAAACTGGGCTTTAACCCTTTGGCATGGCTACAGGTTATGCAATAGCTAATCATTCTGAGTGCCGGGGAGTTTGTATAGGAAGCCTCTATATTCTTAAAATAACACACGAGACCATGCTCATAGGCCAAAACACAGCATGTAATCTAATATGATGTGTCTATTTCCTTGAAGAGCTGGGATCTTAAAACCACAAGCTACATTTACATCATCATTTACATTTAAGTCATTTAGCAGACGCTCTTATCCAGAGCGACTTACAAATTGGTGCATTCACCTTATGACATCCAGTGGAACAGTCACTTTACAATAGTGCATCTAAATCTTAAAGGGGGGGGGGGGTGAGAGGGAATACTTATCCTACCCTAGGTATTCCTTAAAGAGGTGGGGTTTCAGGTGTCTCCGGAAGGTGGTGATTGACTCCGCTGTCCTGGCGTCGTGAGGGAGTTTGTTCCACCATTGGGGGGGCCAGAGCAGCGAACAGTTTTGACACTGTAATTGTCAATAGCCGCTCAATTGTCATGTATTACATACTCGTATACAACAGGGCGCCACGAAAACCCTCAATATGCTTCATTCAAGTACCCTCTTGTTCCAGAGAAACAAACGCACCCGCTGTACTGTGACTTTCAACTCGAACATAGAGTTGTCATATGGTACAGTATTTACAAAATATTGGCAACTCCATTGCACTTATCTTATACACACACACACACACTGGCATAACGCAGTTTCTCTGGACCCCCACAATAAAATCTAATACATCTGCCAGCCACTCCCAAAATATAGACTACCGTTCGCTGTCCATGGTGCTGAAATGTCCATGTCTATGCAGCTGCGTATTGAATCGATGAAAGGCTTTCTGTGGTGCCAGGGCATGTGGCATGCAGCCTGTAGCTTCACTTTAGCTAATGGATAAATGTTTAATGGTAGGCCAGTTTGATCACAATTTTCTCATGTTAAGCCTAATGTTTCACAAAGCTATATATGGTGTCGCAGTAATTACTTGTTCAGAAATTAAAGTTGTAAATTAAAGTATTGCAGATTAAAAGCTCTGTCAGGTTGGATGGGGAGCGTTGCTGTACAGCTATTTTAAGGTCTCTCCAGAGATGTTCGATCAGGTTCAAATCCAGGCTCTGGCTGGACCACTCAAGGACATTCAGAGACTTGTCCTGAAGCCACTCCAGCTTTGTCTTGGCTGTGTGCTTAGGTTTGTTGTCCTGTTGGAAGGGGAACCTTCGCCCCAGTCTGAGGTCCTGAGCACTCTAGAGAAGGTTTTCATCAAGGATCGCTCTATAATTTGCTCCATTCATCTTTCCCTCGATCCTGACTAGTTTCCCAGTCCCTGCCACTGAAAAACATCCCTACAGCATGATGCTGTCACCACCATGCTTCACTGTAGGGATGGTGCCAGATTTCCTCCAGACGTGACTCTTGGCATTCAGGCTTTTTTTCATCAGACCAGAGTATAGAGCGATCCTTGATGAAAACCTTCTCTAGAGTGCTCAGGACCTCAGAGCCCAGAGTCGAAGCCGATCAAACATCTCTGGAGAGACCTGAAAATAGCTGTTCTGAGACGCTCCCCATCCAACCTGACAGAGCTTGAGAGGATCTGCAGAGAAGAATGGGAGAAACTCCCTAACTACAGGTGTGTAATCGCTGCCCAAGGTACTTCAACACGGTACTGAGTAAAGGGTATGAATAGTTATGTAAATGTGAAATTTCAGGGATTTAAAAAAATATATTTCCAGAAATCTGTTTTTGCTTTATCATTTTGGGGTATTGTGAGGGAAAAAAACATGAAAAAACGATTTTATGAATTATAGAATAAGGCTGTAACGTGACAAAATGTGGAAAAATGGAACGGGTCTGAATACTTTCTGAATGCACTGTAAATACACACACACACACACACACACACACACACACACACACACACACACACACACACACACACACACACACACACACACACACACACACACACACACACACACACACACACACACACACACACACACACACACACACAACTGTCCTGAACTGTATGACATGAGCAGTCCTCGCGCTCTCTCCCAGCTTAAATAGAAAGTTGTTGTGCGTAAAACCAGTCTATTAATATCAATCTCTCTTTATTCTATGTAGAGGCCTGTGGTAGCTTCATTACTTGACTGCGTTGCCTTGCATTTTAGTGTGCCTGTAGGTCCAGGTTGCAGGCCCGACTGTTTTCTATACTGAGTATTGACAACCCAAACAGTCTTTCCTGAGACATTGTACACTGTATGTTCATTGCGCTGCACATAATTTGAACTTAATCTTGAATGATGTATGCCAAGATTTACCAGAGACAAGGCACTGTTGATATTGCAATCACACAACTCAAATGCAGATTCACCATTATGAACAAAATCGCAAACCGCTTTTTTTGTTTGAGCCCTCAAGAACTGTTGTCGGCTAAAGATGATAATCTGTTTGCATCTGCTAATTTATTGACTGTTCAGTATTCAGACGGTCTGTCCCATAGCTTCCTATACAGTTAATCTCCTTCCATAAAGTGTTGAGGCTGGCAATTAAGGAGAATTAGTATTTGGAGCACCACTTCCTTCCACCCAGTTTCCCTGATGTTGCTATGGCAATCAAGCAGTTTTGAACCATCCCTGTAACTGTCGCTTCTGCGGAGAAATCGTTTAAGGGTGCGTTCGTAAATTCAGTCAAGCTATCTACTCCGATTTCAGAGCACTCTCGTCTGAGTGTGCCAATGCGCAGAATAACTGATTAATTTACTAACGAGCATCACCTGTTGAATATGACCGGTGTCAGTAAACGTCTGCAAAGACAAACGGAATTAAATTGTTGTCATCAGCACAGTTAGTCACAAGCACTCTAAATAACAAGAAAACAGCCTAACCAGCTCTGCTAGTGCGAGTAAAATGGTTAGAGTAAGGTGTTCTCTCATTTGTGTCTGAAAGTAGCTAGAAAGCTTGCCTACTTTGGCCACCTAGCATGGGTGCTTGACTGCCTTGTGAGGTCAGAACACTCGGATCAACTCTACTCTTCAGACAGAGCGTATAGTGTGCTCTCTGAACGCTCCAAGAGTAAAAAGCTCTGAATTTACAAACAGACAATCTGACAATGCTCTGAATTTAAGATTGGCCAGAGCGCACTCTGGTACCCCAGTGTGAATTTACGAACACACTCTAAACTAAAACTCACAAAGAACTACTTAAGAAGCGTTAGGCTCTCGGTCTGATATGCTTTTTTGAACACCTGAGTAAGTTCCACTCTTTGCACTGGCGAGTGGCGTCGTAGCCTTGAACACAACATTTGTTTACCAATGTCAGTTAAATTGTTTATTTTCCAAGGCCTGAGGCACTTTTATCAGTCTCATTCTTGAAGCGCAACAAACAAATACTTAGCTTCCTAGTAAATATGGAAACATAAAAGGTTTATGAATGACTTTTCGATTGTTACTGTCAAAATGATTTATAAATAAACATCGATGTCAGACATGGGCCCCCCACCTTCTGGGGCTTGCGGGGTGTCGGTACGCCATTGCACACACACTCAGTGAGCGGAAGAAATAGGTGTCCATAGTTATGTATTCACTGAATAATTAACGCTGGGATCCCTGGAGAGGAAAAAGAAATGTACTCTGCCATTCTTTATTCAAAGGTACATGAGAGAAGCAAATCTCTTTCATGGTCAAATGTTGTTTTCATATGGCAGTTTATATGATTTTATATATATACTAAAGCTACTAATCATATGCAGGCTAAATGTCCATCTTTAGAATATGTGACGGGTGTGCAGTTATTGATCTCTACTTTTATTGGCGCATCATCTCGCTCCGTTACACAAACTAAGTTTACAGATTGGCTCTGAAGGCAGGAGTGTTGTTTGCAAATAGATATGAAGCTACTATTTAAAACATGTTCCAAAGCATAAATCGTGATGAAGTACTTTTTTTATATGGGAACACTATAAACGTGACCCAGTTCAGCTTGCATGTGACTTGTCTATCTTTTTACTTTAGAGTGGCAGACATGAAACCATGAAAATATATATGATCTGTTTAGCGTTCAGCCTGGGTTGTTATCATAGTAGCAACATTGAGTATAGTCAAGGTCTAGAACCTCTGCTACCCCATTGGTCCTCATCCTGATTATCTTAATGAATCATCAGAGAACAAGCTAGAACCTGTTCAATCCACCTACGTCAGTTCAACTTAACTTTCTAGAATAGATTTATTTTGAGGCATTTACCACAGGAGTTATTTCTACCACTACCATAGCAACACACATCTTTTAACTCATTCTTATCGCATATGACTCAGTATCTTTTAACATGTATGTTCAGCAGCAGTCGTCAATGCCAAATTATTCAAGACAACACACATTGACTCAGGTAATGCAGCGGTCTATGAGATATAATAATAACCACTCTCAGAGACAGATTCAGCATTTCAAAGACAAATCATTTGGTAAGATTTAAAAACTTCAGTGGATACCAAATTGAAAAAAACATACACATCACAAAATATTAGCGGAGTATTGAGATGAGACATGGGTAAAAAAGAGCGGGCAACAGACACTCCATTACACACATGGTGTGATGGGGTCAGAATAAGTACAGGACTATCTGATGAAAGCTCTCAAATGTGGCATGTAGGCCCCTCAACTTTTGGATTCTTTATCAGGGACAGGGGGGAAAAAATCTGAAGAAATTTGAGATGATAAAAAAAAGGCCATGCAGAATCCACTTGAGTGCACAAGTTCCAATCTGTCCTCCTGATTTGTAGTGACAAGAAGCTGTATGCTAACGTATTGGTCTCTTGAGACTTCTGTAGGGAAACTAATCCATTACAAACAGACAGACTGTATTAGAGGGTGGATAGCAGAGGGTGATATGCATCGCCTACAAAATATAAGAAACATAACTGATGCTCTCCCTGATGGCAGCGCGTGCTATCTTATTCTATAGCAGATGAGACGGGAAGAGCAATGGATTATTCATGAGCGTGGCTTTATTATTGAGAGGCTCTAATTAAATGTTAAGAGCCGTAGGGGCTGATTTCCTGCATTTCTCTAGTGCAAACTTTGCACCTGTTATTCTCTTGAACCGAGGTATATAAAACATGTGTTTATAGGATTTTAGAACTGCTTTGGTCTTATATTCCCTTCTGAAAATAACATGTAAAACATATACAGTTGTAAACACTTGATTCTACTGGAACCTGGCACAGTGTTAACTTGATATTGTATGCCATACAGCGTCCAAATCACAGGAGGGATTTTCAACATCACTTGTTACCTTCAGACAACAAATGCACTGCCGTAGTATTGTGATTGCATCACACAAACTGTGAAATGTAAACAGCTTGAGACACACTATTCAGGTCTCACTTTTAACACAAATGGTTCCTTTCACATATACCAACATCTGAAAATCATCACAATATTTGGCATGGTTACAGGCAGCAATAACCTCTATGAATCTCAAATACCAAGCCTTAAGGGAGTTCTATCTGAAAAAGATGAAGTCAAACCATCTAAAAAAGGTCAGGATGCCTTCAGATCAGTTTCAAATGTTTGTGAACTTTGAATCAAATACCACTTTAAAGGTTTTAGGGTGACACTATTGGGTTAAAAGGGGGATATTGATGCCAAAATAGTATTTTTGACAATATTGTTGCCTCGCTGCAATGCCCAGCAGTTGCCTACTTTGTAAAATGCTTTCACAAAAATGGACCCAGAGCATGGATCTTGACTTGATAGATTTTAGACCTAATATGCATCTCTAACGTTGGATCGGGTCATATTAGGTTATTTTACTGCAAGTTTTATGATCTTGAAACATGTGCTAATTACTTATTGACAGTAACTGAAATGATGCAAAGCAGTTTCCAAGAACGCCATATACAGTATGATCTTTCTTCGCAAATTCTGATGTGGTGATTTGTGACAAATTAGCTGTAGCCTGCGGGTCCGCTGGTTTCAAATCAAATCAAACTTTATTCATCACGTGCGGAACAGAAGACCTTACCGTGAAATGCTTACTTACATGCCCTTAACCAACAGTGCAGTTTAAGAAGATTTAAGAAAATATTTACCAAATAAACTAAAGTAAAAAATGCAAAGAAAGTAACACAATAACATAACAATAACAAGGCTACATACAGGCGGTATCGGTACCGAGTCAGTGTGCGGGGGTACAGGTTAGTTAAGGTAATTTGTACATGTAGGTAGGGGTGAAGTGACTATGCATCGATAATAAACAGCGAGTAGCAGCGGTGTGCAAAACAAATGGAGGGGTCAATGTAATAGTCCAGTGGCCATTTGATTCATTGTTCAGCAGTCTGATGGTTTGGGGGTAGAAGCTGTTAAGGAGCCCTTTTGGTCCTAGACTTGGCTCTCTGGGACCGTTTGCCGTGCGGTAGCAGAGAAAACAGTCTATGACTTGCGTGACAAGAGTCTCTGACAATTTTATTTGTACGCATTGTGATATACAGCACATGAAAGATGCACGTCAGCACTATGCATCCCAATAATTTACTACCAGTACAACAAACCTCAGGGGAAAACAAGGATGTGTATCAGCCTCACTACTACCGAGGGGGAAGAAGGACAATAATAAGGCAACACGTATTAACCGATGTCTCTGTGTGTACATAGACAAATGACATTGTAGGATTAGCAAATGTTCTACTGTGCACCCTGGGAGAGGTCAGTGATTATAAATCAAAGTCAAGGCCATGGCTTGTGGATAGCCAATGTAGAGGTAAAGCCTTGGAGTCATGACCTGCTACTTTATTAAACTGGGCCTCTAACATATTGACTTATAATTCATTCAATATCATGGGCTGTGGAGCAACATAGATGAAATGTGTATCCTTGACATGAGCAATACAAAGTACACACTAATATACAAATGCACTACAAAGAAGAATGAAGTATTTGGAGTAAGAAACCAAGCTAATGTTACAAAGTCAAATATGCATTGTTTTCAACATAATCAGCCAGGGAGTCACTCAATTCATATGAGTTGATTGATTGAACTATTGCAATTAAAATGATGATGATGATGATGAAGTTATTATGTTTAATAAATAATGGGTGTGAATTCATCCATATAATTCAGCTACAGCCTCAGTATGTGCTCTGTAGAATATGCAATCAAGTAATGAGCTAATTGCATCATAGTAATATGCATAGGCTACATAACAGTGAGTTGGAAAACAGTGAGCTTGGCTGTCCTAAAATGGGCACCATACACATGGAACGCAATACTAAGCCTAAAGGTATTTGGGCTATTTGAGTGATAGCCATGTGGTGAACCAATCCATTAATATAGTTTTCCAGTATTCTATTTCATTGATGAAACAAACATATGAGGTAGAAGTGTTATGGGTCAAAGTTATAACCAAATATTCCAACATTAGAAATCAAAACTGGATGGTCTTCAGAGATAGATGGGAGGGGTTGAGGGTAGCTGAAGGATGGGACTAAAAACAAACTAAAGATAACTATTGTAAAATATACAGTGTCCATAAAATGTATATAGTATGAATAAGCTGGAGGTAGAGGCCTAAGTGCTGTTGTCCATTAGTTTACTCCAATTAAAACTCTCAACCACTGTTACTCCCCCTTCCGGGATGCATTCAAGGTCCTCCCCCCGCTCTCCTTTTGGTAAATCAGATCTCAACTCCCTTTTGCTCCACCCTTCCTATAGGCGGAAACTCAAAGAGGAAGTACCTGTGCTAAGGTCTATTCAACGCTGGGCTCACCAATCGGAATCCATGCTTCAAGATTGTTTTGATCACTCGGACTCGGATATGTTCCGGGTAGCCTGTGAGAATAACATTGACGTATACACGGACACGGTGACTGAGTTAATCAGCAAGTGTATCGGGGATGTTGTTCCCACTGTGACTATTAAAACCTACCCAAACCAGAAACTGTGGATAGATGGCAGCATTCGCGCAAAACTGAAAGCACGAACCACCGCATGTAACCATGGCAAGGTGACTGGTAATATGGTAAAATACAGACAGTGTAGTTATTCCCTCCATAAGGCAATCAAACAGGCATATCGTCAGTACAGAGAAAAAGTGGAGTCTCAATTCAACGGATTACAAAGGGAAAACCAGGCACGTCGCGACACCAACGTCTTTCTCTCAGACAAACTAAACACCTTCTTCACCCACTTTGAGGATAACACAGTGCCACCGACGTTGCGTGCTCCCAAGGACTGTGGGCTCTCATTTTCCGTGGCTGACGTGAGGAAGACATTTAAGCGTGTAAACCCTCGCAAGGCTGCTAGCCCAGAAGGCATCCCTAGCCGCATCCTCAGAGCATGTGCAGTGTTTACGGACATATTCAATCCCTCCCTAACCCAATCTGCTGTCCCCACTTGCTTCAAGATGTCCACCATTGTTCCTGTACCCAAGAAAACAAAAGTAACTGAACTAAAGGACTATCGCACTGTAGCACTCACTTCTGTCAACATGAAGTGCTTTGAGAGGCTTGTTAAGGATCATATCACCTCTACCTTACCTGACACCTTAGAACCACTTCAATTTGCATACCACCCCAATAGATCCACAGACAATGCAATCGCACTGCACACTGCCCTATCCCTTCTGAACAAGAGGAATACCTATGTAAGAATGCTGTTCATTGACTACAGCTCAGCCTTCAACACCATACAGTAGTACCCTCCAAGCTCATCATTAAGCTCGGTGCCCTGGGTCTGAACCCCACCCTGTGCAACTGGATCCCCGACTTCCTGACGGGCCGCCCCCAGGTGGTGAAGGTGGAAAACAACACCTCTACTTCGTGATCCTCAACACAAGGGCCCCACAAGGGTGTGTGCTCAGCCCCCTTATATACTCCCTGTTCACCCATTATTGCGTGGTCATGCACGCCTCCAACTCAATCATCAAGTTTGCAGATGACACAACAGTAGTAAGCCTGATTACTAACAATGACGAGACAGCCTTCAGAGAGGAGGTGAGGGCCATGGTGGAGTGGTGCCAGGAAAATAACCTGTCCCTCAAAGTCAAACAAAATGAAGGAGCTGATCGTGGACTTCAAGAAACAGCAGAGGGAGCACACCCCTATCCACATCGACGGGACCGCAGTGGAGAAGGTCAAAAGCTTCAAGTTCCTCTGGCATACACATCACTGACAATCTGAAATGGTCCACCCACACAGACAGTTTGGTGAAGAAGGTGCAACAGCGCCTCTTCAATTTCAGGAGTCCGAATAAATTTGGCTTGGCTCCTAAGACCCTCACAAACTTTTACAGACACATAATTGAGCACCCTGTCGGGCTGTATCACCGCCTGGCATGGCAACTGCACCGCCAACAACCGCAGGGCTCTCCAGAGGGTTTTGCGGTCTGCCCAACACATCACCAGGGGAACAGTGCCTGCCCTCCAGAACACCTACAGCACCCGATTTCACAGAAAGGCCAAAAAGATCATCAAGAACATCAACCAACCGAGCCACGGCCTGTTCACCCCGCTATCATCCAGAAGGCGAGGTCAGTACAGGTGCATCAAAGCTGGGAACCTAGAGACTGAAAAACAGCTTTTATCTTAAGGCCAACAGACTGTTAAATGGCCATCACTAGCCGGCTACTCAACCCCGCACCTTAGAGGCTACTGCCCTATATACATAGATATAGAATCACTGGTCACTTTAATAATGGAACACTAGTCACTTTAATAATGTTTACATACTGCTTTACTCACTTCATATGTACAGTATATACAGTATTCTATTCTAATATATATTAGTCAATGCCACTCCGATATTGCTCGTCCTAATATTTATATATTATATATTAATTCCATTTAGTTACTTTTAGATTTGTGTCTATTGTTGTGAATTGTTAGATATTACTGAACTGTTGGAGCTAGGAACACAAGCATTTTGCTACACCTGCAATAACATCTGCTAAATGTGTATATGACCGATACAATTTTATTAGATTAGGGGAGGGGTGGTAGGGTTAGGGGAAAGTAATAAAAGGAAAAAAATATATTTAAAAATATATATATATGTATATATATATATATATATATATATATATATATATATATATATATATATATATATATATATATATATATATATATATATATATATATATATATATAGATATATATATATATATATATATATAGATATATATAGATATATATATATATATAACTTTTCAGAAGTTAATAAAACATTTGCATTGTAGCCAGGGGCTACTTAGGCTGGCACCGTAGAATAGGATTTGGTAAACAGATCTAATGAAACTCAAAGGTTCCCTTGTAACATTTGAATTGAAACAGGCCTTTTGGAGGACTTGTGGGAAATGATTTCACCTGAAAACTAGCCTACTTGTAGAAACAGTACTCTCTTACATGAGTTTGTGCCATGTTTGATCATATTTATGCATTCTGTGGTAGTCTTCATTTGAATAATATAATTACATGAATGCCTTTCAGAAGAAAGTAAATTAGAGCACAAGAAGGAGAATACCAAAGGGCAGATGACCAGGTGAAGTCAAACATAATGTTGCTGCTCAGTGAGCACATGAAACTGACAGATTTCTGCTCCTGATGCCAGACAAGGCCTGGACACTAAATACACTTGAGAAAACACACTTGGATGTAAAGCAATCAACACAGAGAACCACCACAGCAGGGCCCACCAAGCCCATCAACCATTTACACACAAGAACGTGAGCGAGCAAACACACACACAGATGTCCTGATGCCTTTGTGACCGATGACAGGCTCTACACTTCAATATCAAATTGCTGCTGCCGGGTTGTTAATTTGGTGTCTTGCTACAGGGGAATTAAACATCCAGCTATTGGAGGGGTTGATTTGCTGAAAAACACAAATTCCCCACCATCCCAATGGAAAAGATTGTGCTCATTCAAGTAGCTCATGCTGCATGGATATACAGTATGTGGAATATGGGATAAAGATGGTCCAAGCAAATCCAGAAGAATGTTTGAAAACTTCTTAGACAATCTGTCACGCCCTGATCTGTTTCACCTGTCTTTGTGCTTGTCTCCACCCCCCTCCGGGTGTCCCCCATCTTCCCAATTATCCCCTGTGTATTTATACCTGTGTTCTCTGTCTGTTTGTTGCCAGTTCGTCTTGTTCGTTCAAGCTTACCAGCGGTTTTCCTGTCAGCGTCTATCGTTTCCCAGCCTCTCTTTGCTAGTCCTCCCGGTTTTGACCTTTGCCTGTTCTGACCCTGTACCTACCCGCCTGACCTCTCTGTCTGACCCTGAGCATACCTGCCGACGTGTACTTTTGCTCCATCTCTGGATTACTGAACCCTTCCTGCCTTGACCTGTCTTTTCCTGGCCCTGTTGCTACAATAAATGGTGTTACTTCGACACTTTGCATCTGGGTCTTACCTTGATTCCTGATACAATTTGATGCTAGGAATGAAATCGAATGCACAATGTACAGTAAAGCTATGCACCACAACGATGTGATTTGGTAGAAGTCTCTTACAGCTCTGTCTCGCCGTGTCTATGTTTCCATATGCATGACATGATCTAAAAGCTTTTAAGTCAATCAACATTCCGGCAGGTTGGCATGGTTTCATGGACGAGCTATGACTACACAAACCTTGGGTATTCCATTTCCTCACCATTCAATTCTAATGGGAGTTTTGCATCATGCAGTTGACGATGTGGTCCATGATCTTCAATCACGCTATTACCATGGGCGGTCAGCATGGTCTTCAGTGACACATGTAGCATCTCCATCTGTACCCCACAGGCTCTGGGTGTGGATCACTAACTTTGAGAGTAAATAGAATAGAGCCATTCATCTTTGGAATTACATGTCTTGATAAAACATACACCGCACTTTATTTCCATCAAGACCAGAGCATTCCAAACCACAGACATAAGAGCTATGGGACATAAATCATATACTGCAATGTATGGTGCTCATTCAATACAGTCAGTAGGAAGCCTCCCAGCAAACCCAAATTGGGTTGTGTGAAAGTTCCCCGAACATTCGTTAGGTTGTGTCAAAGGTTTTCATGACACAAAAACTGTCCAGTTGTGCTGATGATTATTCAATGTTTGTATAAAACATTTGGCTGACTTTGCAAGAATGTTCCCAGAACACAGTCTGTTCTTCAAAAGGTTCCAGAATGTTTCATTAGGTTGTGGGAAGTCTGGTGAGAACATTGTAAGGACATCCCAAAATATGTGTTCCCAAAACACAAAACTGTCCAGTTGTGCAATTGATTAGACAATGTTTCTTTTAGGGTGCAAAAAAACATTCACCAGACGTTACAAGAACAATAATTCTCTGTATATGTTCCCAGAATGATACAATTATTGTTTGAACAGCCCATTGAGGTTTCTTTCATGTGTTCATGTTATCTTAATGTTGAAGAAATTAGTTGTACAACAACACATATGACAATTATTTGGAATCACATTACAACTTATTAGACATTTATTGTACAAACAGTTCTACTGTATTTTGTTTGTCACAAGCGGGGATCGAGGTTTGGCGTGTTAGTCCTGGAATTAATCCACTGCACCACTTGAATGAGGCTAACACAAATATAAAGGTGTTTATACCTTTAATCTGACTTCCAGGTTGTGGTCTTTGTCTTAATCTAGAAAAATAAGTAAGTATACTCTATTATTTCTTAATCTACCAATCTTCTTTATATACTGTAAAGTTGGGATGTTTTGACTTTCATTTTCCCTACAAACTTAATTTCAGAAATCATGTTCAATTATTGTCTGGCAGATTGTGGTGATGTGCACATTGATGTGAATATGTACGAAGACATCAAGCTTTAGTTTGGATCATAATTTAAGGATTTCAATACAAAGGGAAATCCAGTAAAAACATTAGAAACCTGGTGGCGCAGCAGACTAAATAACCCACAGGGCTTGAAGATGACAGGTCATAGGTTCAACTCTACATGATTACGATCCTTTAAAAAACCTATAGCTATGTTTGGACAATAACCTAATATAAAATAGTGATGTAAAAATATGGAAATGACATTTGTTTAAAAGTTTGGCAACTTCATGTAATAATGTTACATTACACGTCAGCATTAGCAGAACACTGCAGCAATGTTTTCAAAACTACTTCCATTATCATTGAAGTATGTCATCAACTTCATAAGAGTCTCGCAGGAACGTTTCTTGTTTGTTGCAATAGGAATATCCTTGGAATGTTCACCTTACATTCACTAAAATGCTTCTCACGATATCTGTAAAAAACTACCAAAAAACATCCCATTAAGGTTCTCATTTGGTTGTCAGGGAATGTAACAACACAATGTTCCAGTAATGTTCTTAGAACATACTGCCACAATATCATGTGGGAGTAACAGAAATGTTTCTGAGGAAACATTACAGGAATGTTCTGCTAAGGACGGATATGTCATTCAAAACGACCATAACAACAAGCAGGGAATTCCTACAATGGTCTCATAACGTTATAGTGTGACATTATAACATGATGGTTCTAATAATGTTCCCTCAACGTGGAGATATTACTACTTCGAACCACTTTGAATAAAATATTTGGTGATCAAAAGCATTCTTTGAATGTTTGTGGGATGTTATCATAATGCAGTGTTGTGTTCGAGACCACCTAAAGCCAGACCGATTCATGACCAAGACAGGAGCGAAATGAGTCCGAGTCAAGACTGGAGGGGGGAGGGGGACGAGAGGTGTGAGACAAGACCGAGACCGGGAGGGGGACGAGAGGTCCGAGACCGAGTAAAGACCGAGACCAGAAATTCAAGACCACGATCATAATTTTGTCAAATCATCAGCATAATAAGATTGGAAAATGCCTTGTGTTTCTGTGTTCATATTTCAGAAGAACATATGGATTCTTTAGACATTCTGAATGGTGTAAAAACGCATGCTGAGGGCAAATAGAGCCACTCTACAATGCTTTACTAACCCAAACACAGTGGGGAACAACGAGGGCCTGCTATGCTTTAAGAGAAAGGCTAAGGATTTATACAATTATTATTAATTATATTATTATTTTCAATGATGCTCTGATTTAATCTCTTTAATTTTGTTAGAAAGGGAAGGGTTAACACTGAAGTGAAAAAATCTGATTTTTTTTTTTTGGTGGTGTTTGGGGAGATAAATCTAGATAGCTAAGTGAAAGTAAAGGGCAGTAATGTTATGAGTAAAGTATGAATCCCAGGTTTCAATAGGCAATATGATATTAATGGTTCAAGAAAGGAGTGTATATATTTGGCGAATGGATTTGATGCGCTGACTGAATGGAGGCTGATAATTCTGAGTTTTTTTTACTCTGCTGGAGTCGGGAAGAAATGATGAGTAAATCACCGTCAAGACCGAGTAAAAATGCCGATACAACGATGATACAACAATGGTCTCCAGACTCGAGTACTACAACACTGTCGTAACGATAGCTCAAACCCTAACTAGAACTGAATTTTAATGTATGCAAATGTTCTGGGAATGTTCCCAGTTTGCTGGGCTGTTTGTTGTTATCAATACACATCATTGGTTGTTAGGCCAAAACAGGATCCTGAACAGGACCACCCTGTTGCAAGGAGAAATGTTCCTGTGCCACAGGAATTGAAAACCTGTACTGTATTCACGGTTTAAAAATGCTTCAAAAGTTTGTCATTTCCACTTAAAAATTGCAGACTTGATTTGGCCGAACGAAAAATGTGTAACTATGGGGCAAAACAGATGGGCTTGGCTTAGATTGTTGATAACATATAAACTATATTTAGTCTCCAATGTTTATTGAAAACATAAATCAAGTTGCACAATGAGCCCTTGTTGCTCAAATACATCATTATAGTTGTTGGTTAGCTAGCTAGCTAGCACATGTTTGCCATATTAGCATACAGTAGACGTCAGTCAAAATACCTCAAAACAAGACATGGTATCAAGAACAAGATCAAATGAGCTGAAACAAGCCACTTACAATTCACCACATGGCAGTTTCTTGTCATTGTTGGTAGCTATCTGGCCATCCAGAACCATAACAACACACATCCTTTTGCCCCTTTGAAGCGCACACATTGTTAACCCGTCTATTTTGCTGTAGTATGTTCAGAGAACATTATTAGAACAATCATGTCATAACGTCACACTATATCTTTATGAGAGCATTGTGTGAATATTGCCTGCTTGTTATGGGTGTTTTCAATAACATCTCCATCAACATTAGCAGAACATCCCCGTAATGTTCTATTGTTCTCACATTTTGTTGCAGCAGTATGTTCTAAAACCATAACTGGTACATTATTACATTACCTGGAAACATAATGAGAACGTTTGGGTGTTTGTTACAGATGTTGTGCACAACATTTTTGTGAATGCTAGGAGAACATTCCAAGGATATTTAATTTCAAAAAATTAATTGAATGTTTTTGGGATGTTATCAACCTAATATTAGATAAAAACTAGAACTTAATGGGAATCTTACTGTCATGCCCTGGCCATAGAGAGGTTTTTATTCTCTATTTTGGTTAGGCCAGGGTGTGACCAGGGTGAGCATTCTATGCTCATTTTCTATGTTTTGGTTTTCCTTTGTTGTTTGGCCGGTGTGGTTCTCAATCAGAGGCAGCTGTCTATCGTTGTCTCTGATTGAGAACCATACTTAGGTAGCCTGTTTTCACCCTGTTAGTTGTGGGTGGTTATTTTCTGTTTAGTGTTGGTTGCACAGTGCAGAACTGTTTTGGCTATTCTTTTTGTTATTTTGTATTTCGTATTCAGTGTTCAGTCAGTTACGCTAATAAAGATGAACACGTACCCCGCTGCATTTTGGTCCAATGACTCCTCTTCTTCCGACGAAAGCCGTGACACTTTCATAATGTTCTGGGAATGTTCCCGATTTGCTGGGCTACCACTTACCTGGCTGTGTTTTATTTTCTAGAGCATACATTGACAAACTCGTGAAAACCCATAAATAAGACCTTGGGATATTCTCTATGATATTGAAATAAAGACTTGGAGAGTGTGAATGACAATCTACATCCTGCTTAATGACTGATTCAATAGGCCATAAAGTTTAATTGATTGAGAGTCATTTCGAGAGCATTTACGGTCAAATGTATCACACATCCTTGTTTGCTAAATGTCCTTGATTAATCATTGGAACAATCATCCTATTGTGAAACTAATAATGATGTTATTGAACAGTGTAAATGACCCAAATGCAGATTAATGCAAACTAGTCAATGTGCTCATACTCAATCAGAGGCATGCATTCACAATGAGCCTATATGACCGACTTGGTAACATGAAAGGCCGATAATGTGATGGAGAGGCAATTTACTGCTGTTCTCCATCTCTCTCCACAACCTTTTCCAAGAGGTGTGTAATGTATTTGTGTGCCTACCGCTGCAGTACATAACACCGAGGCAGAATCACAGACCTGTCATCACACCTGTACTCAGTCTTCACAAAATGCCGCCCAATCATCAAATAGAGGCCACCGGATTGATGTATGAATTTAAAGAGGGCCGCCTACAACGGCGTTGCGGTGTCATTGTAAAGTATTGAACCCATTATTTCCTCAAAAAGGGAATAGCTAAATGGTCTGAAAACATTAACCCAATAGTGATGAATGAATGTCAAGGTACTGATAGGCTAGAATTGTATCAGAATGCAGAATTACTTTTGCTGTAGGAATTAGGACATTGTTAAGATCATTATAGTCCGGAATGTGCACTGATTATTAGGGTTATGATTGCTAAGTTAAGGGGGGTCTCTATCATGTGTCTAAAGTGATTCCCTTACTTTTAGGAACATTGTCATTCCTTGTCAGAGAAGGAAGAGGGTGGGAAATAATGTGTGATTATGAGTGATGATATCAATTAGATCAAAATAATTTAAACACCAACACTTTTTTTGAACAAGTCTGGAAACTCTATTGAGTGGGGACAATATAGATTTTACTTACACTACTAAAGTTGAATTAACACAGGTGATTTTTGCTGTGTAGAAACACATAGCAACACAATGTATTAATTTCTACATTCCTGGTCCTGTCCCAAAGCCATTCCCTCAAGCTTTTTAGTCTCTAAGAATAGCTAGACACAGGAGATGAGCTGCAGCTGCTCCTCTTGAATCTCATTTACCTGCTACCGTAGCCTACATCGGTAATTAATAGCTTTTTGTCTTCTGAAGAAACTCCCCTCAGCCACTTCCCCAGCAGGCACTGGGACAGGCAAGAAAGACAAGAGATTTTCTCTGGAGACACCCCTGCTAAGCAGCCAACTTTGAGAGAAACTACTGAAAAATTGAGAAGCCGCACAGAAAATTAAAGGCACCCATCCTCACCGAAGCCACCATGATGTAGGGTTCAAGTTTTGTTGGCTGCGCCTTCCAGTCACAGGCCAATATAACACTCTGAAGTGCACAGTAGGACTGAGAATTGCCAGGGACCTCATGATATGATGTCCAAATCAAATGTAATTAGTCACATGCGCCGAACAGAACAGGTGTAGACCTTACAATGAAATGCTTACTTACGAGCCCCTAACCAACAATGCAGTTTAAAAAAAAATCTGAATGAGAATAAGAAATAAAAGTAACACGTAATTAAAGAGCAGCAGTAAAATCACAATAGCGAGACTATATACAGGGGGGTACCGGTACAGAGTCAATGTGCGGAGGCACCGGTTAGTTGAGGTAATATATGCACATGTAGGTAGAGTTATTAAAGTGACTATGCAGCTGGATCTTCACAACTAGCTATCTAGCTAAACTGCAACCCCGGATGATTACCCCTGGCTAGTGTTTCCACCCACTTAGCCTGAAGCTAGCCTGGCCAGAGCACCTGTAGCATACTCCTGGGCTACAATACCCGGGCCCACAACCGGTCTATCGATGTCACCACATGAAGAGGAATAAACAGACTCACCCCATCGCGACGTCCCCCTAAGGCTAACTCTCTAGCCCTCGCTATCTCCCTGCTTGCTAATTCGGCCTGCTAACCGCTAGCTTGTCTAGCTCCGGTCCGCTAACTGCTACCTTGTCTAGCCCGGACCTACGAACTGTTAGCTTGTTAGCACAGGCCTGCTAACCGTCTGAATCGCCGCGTCCCAAACACTCTCTGGACCCATATTTACTTTCTATCTCTTTTTTATTTTCAATTTGTTTATACCTTCCGGAAACCTGCCTCACCCAATGTGATACGGAATCGCTATTATTTTTTATTTTTTTAGAACACACTCAAGAACCTCCAGACGCTAACCAGCTAACTAGCTACAAGCTATTTAGTCATTGTTAGTTTTTTTTTACCTGGATAACACTCGCCAGTCCAGCTTCCCTGCCCATCCACCGCTGCCCCCTGAACACTGATCTCTTGGCTACATAGCTGATGCACGCTGGACTGTCCATTAATCACGGTACCCCATTCTGCTTGTTTTTTTTATCTGTCGGCCCCGTTGCCTAGTCAACGCCATTTTACCTGCTGTTTTGTTGTGCTAGCTGATTAGCCTCACCTACTGTTTTAGCTAGCTTTCCTAATTCAACACCTGTGATTACTGTATGCCTCGCTGTATGTCTCTCTCAAATGTCAATATGCCTTGTATACTGTTGTTCAGGTTAGTTATCATTGTTTTAGTTCACAATGGAGCCCCTAGTTCCACTCTTCATACCCCTGTTACCTCCTTTGTCCCACCTCCCACACATGCGGTGACCTGACCCATTACAACCAGCATGTCCAGAGATACAACCTCTCTCATCATCACCCAGTGCCTGGGCTTACCTCCGCTGTACCCGCACCCCACCATACCCCTGTCTGCGCATTATGCCCTGAATATATTCTACCATGCCCAGAAACCTGCTCCTCTTATTCTCTGTCCCCAACGCTCTAGGCGACCAGTTTTGATAGCCTTTAGCCGCACCCTCATACTACTCCTTCTCTGTTCCGCGGGTGATGTGGAGGTAAACCCAGGCCCTGCATGACCCCAGGCACCCTCATTTGTTGACTTCTGTGATCGAAAAAGCCTTGGTTTCATACATGTCAACATCAGAATCCTCCTCCCTAAGTTTGTTTTACTCATTGCTTTAGCACACTCTGCTAACCCTGATGTCCTTGCCGTGTCTGAATCCTGGCTCAGGAAGGCCACCAAAAATTCAGAGATTTCCATACCCAACTATAACATCTTCCATCAAGATAGAACTGCCAAAGGGGGAGGAGTTGCAGTCTACTGCAGAGATATCCTGCAAAGTAATGTCATACTTTCCAGGTCCATACCCAAACAGTTCGAACTACTAATTTTGAAAATTACTCTCTCCAGAAATGTCTCTCACTGTTGCCGCCTGCTACCGACCCCCCTCAGCTCCCAGCTGTGCCCTGGACACCATTTGTGAATTGATCGCCCCCATCTAGCTTCAGAGTTTGTTCTGTTAGGAGACCTAAACTGTGATATGCTTAACACCCCGGCAGTCCTACAATCTAAGCTAGATGCCCTCAATCTCACACAAATCATCAAGGAACCCACCAGGTACAACCCTAACTCTGTAAACAAGGGCACCCTCATAGACGTCATCCTGACCAACTGGCCCTCCAAATACACCTCCGCTGTCTTCAACCAGGATCTCAGCAATCACTGCCTCATTTCCTGTATCCGCCACGGAGCCGCAGTCAAACGACCACCCCTCATCACTGTCAAATGCTCCCTAAAACACTTCTGGGAGCAGGCCTTTCTAATCGACCTGGCCCGGGTATCCTGGAAGGACATTGACCTCATCCCGTCAGTTGAGGATGCCTGGTCATTCTTTAAAAGTAACTTCCTCACCATTTTAGATAAGCATGCTCCGTTCAAAAAATGCAGAACCAAGAACAGATACAGCCCTTGGTTCACTCCAGACCTGACTGCCCTTGACCAGCACAAAAACATCCTGTGGCGGACTGCAATAGCATCGAATAGTCCCCGTGATATGCAACTGTTCAGGGAAGTCAGGAACCAATACACGCAGTCAGTCAGGAAAGCTAAGGCCAGCTTCTTCAGGCAGAAGTTTGCATCCTGTATCTCCAACTCCAAAAGGTTCTGGGACACTGTGTAGTCCATGGAGAAAAAGAGCACCTCCTCCCAGCTGCCCACTGCACTGAGGCTAGGTAACACGGTCTCCACCGATAAATCCATGATTATCGAAAACTTCAATAAGCATTTCTCAACGGCTGGCCATGCCTTCCGCCTGGCTACTCTAACCTCGGCCAACAGCTCCGCCCCCCCCCCCCCCGCAGCTCCTCGCCCAAGCCTCTCCAGGTTCTCCTTTACCCAAATCCAGATAGCAGATGTTCTGAAAGAGCTGCAAAACCTGGACCCGTACAAATCAGCTGGGCTTGACAATCTGGACCCTCTATTTCTGAAACTATCCGCCGCCATTGTCGCAACCCCTATTACTAGCCTGTTCAACCTCTCTTTCATATCGTCTGAGATCCCCAAGGATTGGAAAGCTGCCACAGTCATCCCCCTCTTCAAAGGGGGGAGACACCCTGGACCCAAACTGTTATAGACCTATATCCATCCTGCCCTGCCTATCTAAGGTCTTCGAAAGCCAAGTCAACAAACAGGTCACTGACCATCTCGAATCCCACCGTACCTTCTCCGCTGTGCAATCTGGTTTCCGAGCCGGTCACGGGTGCACCTCAGCCACACTCAAGGTACTAAACGATATCATAACCGCCATCGATAAAAGACAGTACTGTGCAGCCGTCTTCATCGATTATTATTATTATATTATTATCGACCTTGCCAAGGCTTTCGACTCTGTCAATCACCATATTCTTATCGGCAGACTCAGTAGCCTCGGTTTTTCGGATGACTGCCTTGCCTGGTTCACCAATTACTTTGCAGACAGAGTTCAGTGTGTCAAATCGGAGGGCATGCTGTCCGGTCCTCTGGCAGTCTCTATGGGGGTGCCACAGGGTTCAATTCTCGGGCCGACTCTTTTCTCTGTATATATCAATGATGTTGCTCTTGCTGCGGGCGATTCCCTGATCCACCTCTACGCAGACGACACCATTCTATATACTTTCGGCCCGTCATTGGACACTGAGCTATCTAACCTCCAAACGAGCTTCAATGCCATACAACACTCCTTCCGTGGCCTCCAACTGCTCTTAAACGCTAGTAAAACCAAATGCATGCTTTTCAACCGATCGCTGCCTGCACCCGCATGCCCGACTAGCATCACCACCCTGGATGGTTCCAACCTTGAATATGTGGACATCTATAAGTACCTAGGTGTCTGACTAGACTGCAAACTCTCCTTCCAGACTCATATCAAACATCTCCAATCGAAAATCAAATCAAGAGTCGGCTTTCTATTCCGCAACAAAGCCTCCTTCACTCACGCCACCAAGCTTACCCTAGTAAAACTGACTATCCTACCGATCCTCGACTTCGGCGATGTCATCTACAAAATGGCTTCCAACACTCTACTCAGCAAACTGGATGCAGTCTATCACAGTGCCATCCGTTTTGTCACTAAAGCACCTTATACCACCCACCACTGCGACTTGTATGCTCTAGTCGGCTGGCCCTCGCTACATATTCGTCGCCAGACCCACTGGCTCCAGGTCATCTACAAGTCCATGCTAGGTAAAGCTCTGCCTTATCTCAGTTCACTGGTCACGATGGCAACACCCATCCGTAGCACGCGCTCCAGCAGGTGTATCTCACTGATCATCCCTAAAGCCAACACCTCATTTGGCCGCCTTTCGTTCCAGTACTCTGCTGCCTGTGACTGGAACGAACTGAAAAAATCGCTGAAGTTGGAGACTTTTATCTCCCTCACCAACTTCAAACATCAGCTATCTGAGCAGCTAACCGATCGCTGCAGCTGTACATAGTCTATTGGTAAATAGCCCACCCATTTTCACCTACCTCATTCCCATACTGTTTTTATACTGTTTTTATTTATTTACTTTTCTGCTCTTTTGCACACCAATATCTCTACCTGTACATGACCATCTGATCATTTATCACTCCAGTGTTAATCTGCAAAATTGTAATTATTCGCCTACCTCCTCATGCCTTTTGCACACATTGTATATAGACTCCCCCTTTTTTCTACTGTGTTATTGACGTGTTAATTGTTTACTCCATGTGTAACTCTGTGTTGTCTGTTCACACTGCTATGCTTTATCTTGGCCAGGTCGCAGTTGAAAATGAGAACTTGTTCTCAACTAGCCTACCTGGTTAAATAAAGGTGGAAAAAAATAGATGATAACAACCGAGAGTAGCAGGGGTGTAAATTGGGGAGAGGGGCAATGCAAATAGTCTGGGTGGCCATTTGATTAGATGTTCAGGAGTCTTATGGCTTGGGTGTAGAAGCTGTTTAGAAGCCTCTTGGACCGAGACTTGGTGCTCCGGTACCGCTTGCCATGCGGTAGCAGAGAGAACAGTCTATTACTAGGTTGGCTGGAGTCAGTTGCCATACCAGGCAGTGATGCAACAAGTCAGGATTCTCTCGATGGTGCAGCTATAGAACCTTTTGAGGATCTGAGGACCTAATGCAAATCTTTTCAGTCTCCTGAGAGGGAATAGGTTTTGTCTTGCCCTCTTCATGACTGTCTTGGTGTGTTTGGACCATGTTAGTTTGTTGGTGACACCAAGGAACTTGAAGCTCTCAACCTGCTCCACTACAGCCCCATCGATGAGAATGGGGGTGTGCTCGGTCCTCTTTTTCTTGTAGTCCACAATAATTTCCTTTGTCTTGATCACGTTGAGGGAGAGGTTGTTGTCCTGGCACCACATGGTCAGGTCTCTGACCTCCTCCCTATAGGCGGTCTCGACGTTGTCAGTGAACAGGCCTACCACTATTATGTCATCGGCAATCTTAATGATGGTGTTGGAGTCATGCCTGGCCGTGCAGTCATGAGTGAACAGGGAGTACAGGAGGGGACTGAGCATGCACCCCTGAGGGGCCCCTGTGTTGAGGATCAGCATGTCAGAGGTGTTGTTACCTATCCTTACCACCTGGGTGTGGCCTGTCACGAAGTCCAGGATCCAGTTGCAGAGGGAGGTGTTTAGCTTATTGGTGATTTTTGAGGGCACTACGGTGTTGAACGCTGAACTGTAGTCAATGAATAGCAGTTCCTTTAGTTCCTTTTGTCCAGGTGGGAAAGGGCAGTGTGGAGTGCAATAGATATTGCATCTGTGGATCTGTTCGGATGGTATGCAAATTGGAGTGGGTCTAGGGTTTCTAGGATAATGGTGTTGATGTGAGCCATGACCATCCTTTCAAAGCAATTCATGGCTACAGATGTGAGTGCTACGGGTCGGTAGTCATTTAGGCAGGTTACCTTAGTGTTCTTGGGCACAAGGACTATGGTGTTAACACATGTTGCTTAAAACATGTTGATATTACAGACTCGGACAGGGAGAAGTTGAAAATGGCTGAAGATACTTGCCAATTGGTCAGCGCATGCTCGCTGTACACGTCCTGGTAATCCGTCTGGCCCTGCGGCTTTGTGAATGTTGACCTGTGTAAAGGTCTTACTCACATCGGCTGCGGAGAGCATGATCACACAGTCTTTCGGAACAGCGGTTGCTTTCATGCATGTTTCAGTGTTATTTGCCTCAAATCGAGCATAGAAGTAGTTTAGCTCGTCTGGTAGGCTTGTGTCACTGGGCAGCTCTTGGCTGTGCTTCCCTTTGTAGTCTGTAATGGTTTGAAAGCCCTGCCACATCCGACGAGCTTCAATGCCAGTGTAGTACGATTCGATTTTAGTCCTGTATTGATGCTTTGCCTGATTGATGGTTCGTCGGAGGGCATAGCGATATTTCTTATAAGCTTCCGGGTTAGAGTCCCGCTCCTTGAAAGCGGCAGCTCTAGCCTTTAGCTCAGTGAGGATGTTGCCTGTAATCCATGGCTTCTGCTTGGGGTATGTACGTACGGTCACTGTGGGGACAACGTCATCGATGCACTTACTGATGAAGCCAATGACTGTTGTGGTGTACTCCTCAATACCATCGGAGGAATCCCGGAACATAGTCCAGTCTGTGCTAGCAAAACAATCCTGTAGCTTAGCATCTGCTTCATCTGATCAACTTTTTATTGATGGAGTCACTGGATCTTCCACCCTTAATTTTTGCTTGTAAGCAGGAATCAGGAGGATAGAATTATGGTCAGATTTGCCAAATGGAGGGAGAGCTTTGTATGTGTTTCTGTGTGTGGAGTAAAGGTGGTCCAGGGTTTTTTCCCTCTGGTTGCACATTTAACATGCTGACAGAAATTTGGTAAGACGAATTTAAGTTTCCCTGCATTAAAGTCCTCGTCCACTAGGAGTGTCGATGAAAACTCTTTAGGTAGATAGTGTGGCCTACAGCTTATCATGAGATACTCTACCTCAGGTGAGCAAAACCTTGAGACTTCCTTAGATATCGTGCACCAGCTGTTATTTAAAAAAATACATAGTCCGTGTCTTACCAGACGCCGCTTTTCTATCCTGCCGATACAACATATAACCAGCCAGCTGTTTGTTGATAATGTCGTGGTTCAGCCATGACTCCGTGAGACATAAGATATTACAGTTTAGAATGTCCCGTTGGTAGTTTAGTCTTCCGCGTAAGTCATCGGTTTTATTTTCCAAATATTACACATTTGCTAGCAGAATGGAAGGAAGTGGGGGTTTATTCGATCGCCTACAAATTCTCAGAAAGCAGCCCGCCTCTTTTTCTTTGCCTTGTCTTCGCACAAATGACGGGGATCTGGGCCTGTTCCAGGGAAAGCAGTATATCATTCACGTCGGGCTCGTCGGACTCGTTAAAGGAAAAAAAGGATTCTGCCAGTCCGTGGTGAGTAATCACAGTTCTGATGTCCAGAAGTTATTTTCGGTCATAAGAGATGGTAGCAGCAACATAATGTACAAAATAGGTTATAAAAAAAATAAGTTACAAACAACGCAAAGAAACGAACAAAAAAACACAGTTGGTTAGGAATACATAAAACGTCAGCCTTGTTCTCCGGCGCCATCTTGTACCAAGGTATTAGCACGATACGTAGATGCTGATACATTATGTATTGCGATTCTCACAATTCTATATGTATTGCAATTCGATACTTTGATTTTATTGCAATTCGATGTTCCGAACATATTGTTCACCATATGTCTGCTGTAGAGGAACAAGTGAGAGAGAAGAAAGCCTTGAGAAAACAAGTTTTGAAATCAGATATAGAAAAAAAGTGCTGAAAATGGCGCCCTAATTAAAAAGAATATGCAGAACAAGCTATGAAGGAAAAATACTGGAGTTTTGGTGCAGGTACAGCCAACTAGCACAAAAATAATACTGCAAAATTGTCAAAATGATACCATATGATATATCGTCCCCCAACAATATCCCAATATGTAACTATCTATTTCTCCCCCAATCACTAGTGCACAGCAGCCTTTCTAATGGCATCTTGATCAAATGCATTCATCACTGGGTTTAATCAGATGCGTATCTACACTAAATAGAAAGCAGGCTATGGGACCTGAACTATGGGTCTGAGCTCTCTGAAATATACATCTTATACCATGTGTGGTTTGACATGAAATATGAAGCCTCACACCCCTCTCAGAAGTGTGAAATGCTGTAAGCTATATTACACTATTTACCTCATTTGTCATCGTCATCTCATAACGTTCTATATCTATATGTGTGGAAGCTGAACTTAAACGAAGATGGTGAATTACGAGGAATTAAAGGAGGTCTATTCTAGATAACGTTGTGTATCTATGTTTGTGGAAGCTGAACTTAATTGGAGATTGTAAATTACTGGGAATTAAAGGAGGTCTATTTTAATTTCATATAATAAAGAGAAGCAAAACAGACTATGCATGCACTGCTCCACATTCTGGATCTCCTCCACCCTGGCCTCTTCAGGGCTTCGAGAATGTCTCAGTGTTCAATTAAAAACCAAAAGTCATTAAAAATGTAGCCACCTTGAGACTGTTCAGTAGTGAATTGCTTTGGATTCGCTGGGTGTTTCAGGGTACACCCAGGGCTGCAGATAACACTTGAATTGTCTACATTTGAAATGAAGATTTAGAGGTGCCATGAAACAAAACAATCCTGTGTGAATATTACGCTGAGGAAAAATGAGGAGAGAGAGATCAAAATGCTGGAGACACTGCCAAAGAAACAGCGACACAATTGACTTCAAACAGCTGCATATGGGTCAATGCTGACAACTGAAAGGCCTGAAAGGGCAACATGAATCTAGTGAAAGTACATTATATAATTGTTGTGGGGAGTTGAGAAATATTAGATTCCCTTGGTAAAAGTTATATTTTGATACACATTTCCCCTAGAATAATCATCTATTTTTGATAAAACGGTTGTTTTTTTATATACATTAAAACAACTTAAATGGGGCAAGATTGGAAGAAATTATGTTGTGTTTTTAATATCGCTAGAGTCAAATGTACCTTGCAATAATGCATCCTATGAACAGGGCTCCGGGCAGCCGAGCGGAAATGGAGGAAAACTCGCCTCCCTGCGGACCTGGCATCCTTTCACTCCCTCCTCTCTACATTTTCCTCCTCTGTCTCTGCTGCTAAAGCCACTTTCTACCACTCTAAATTCCAAGCATCTGCCTCTAACCCTAGGAAGCTCTTTGCCACCTTCTCCTCCCTCCTGAATCCTCCTCCCCCTCCCCCCCCTCCTCCCTCTCTGCAGATGACTTCGTCAACCATTTTGAAAAGAAGGTCGACGACATCCGATCCATGTTTGCTAAGTCAAACGACACCGCTGGTTCTGCTCACACTGCCCTACCCTGTGCTCTGACCTCTTTCTCCCCTCTCTCTCCAGATGAAATCTCGCATCTTGTGACGGCCGGCCGCCCAACAACCTGCCCGCTTGACCCTATCCCCTCCTCTCTTCTCCAGACCATTTCCGGAGACCTTCTCCCTTACCTCACCTCGCTCATCAACTCATCCCTGACCTCTGGCTACGTCCCTTCCGTCTTCAAGAGAGCGAGAGTTGCACCCCTTCTGAAAAAACCTACACTCGATCCCTCCGATGTCAACAACTACAGACCAGTATCCCTTCTTTCTTTTCTCTCCAAAACTCTTGAACGTGCCGTCCTTGGCCAGCTCTCCCGCTATCTCTCTCTGAATGACCTTCTTGATCCAAATCAGTCAGGTTTCAAGACTAGTCATTCAACTGAGACTGCTCTTCTCTGTATCACGGAGGCGCTCCGCACTGCTAGAGCTAACTCTCTCGCCTCTGCTCTCATCCTTCTAGACCTATCGGCTGCCTTCGATACTGTGAACCATCAGATCCTCCTCTCCACCCTTTCCGAGTTGGGCATCTCCGGCGCGGCTCACGCTTGGATTGCGTCCTACCTGACAGGTCGCTCCTACCAGGTGGCGTGGCGAGAATCTGTCTCCTCACCACGCGCTCTCACCACTGGTGTCCCCCAGGGCTCTGTTCTAGGCCCTCTCCTATTCTCGCTATACACCAAGTCACTTGGCTCTGTCATAACCTCACATGGTCTCTCCTATCATTGCTATGCAGACGACACACAACTAATCTTCTCCTTTCCCCCTTCTGATGACCAGGTGGCGAATCGCATCTCTGCATGTCTGGCAGACATATCAGTGTGGATGACGGATCACCACCTCAAGCTGAACCTCGGCAAGACGGAGCTGCTCTTCCTCCCGGGGAAGGACTGCCCGTTCCATGATCTCGCCATCACGGTTGACAACTCCATTGTGTCCTCCTCCCATTGTGTCCTCAACTAACATCAAGGCGGTGGCCCGTTCCTGTAGGTTCATGCTCTACAACATCCGCAGAGTACGACCCTGCCTCACACAGGAAGCGGCGCAGGTCCTAATCCAGGCACTTGTCATCTCCCGTCTGGATTACTGCAACTCGCTGTTGGCTGGGCTCCCTGCCTGTGCCATTAAACCCCTACAACTCATCCAGAACGCCGCAGCCCATCTGGTGTTCAACCTTCCCAAGTTCTCTCACGTCACCCCGCTCCTCCGCTCTCTCCACTGGCTTCCAGTTGAAGCTCGCATCCGCTACAAGACCATGGTGCTTGCCTACGGAGCTGTGAGGGGAACGGCACCTCAGTACCTCCAGGCTCTGATCAGGCCCTACACCCAAACAAGGGCACTGCGTTCATCCACCTCTGGCCTGCTCGCCTCCCTACCACTGAGGAAGTACAGTTCCCGCTCAGCCCAGTCAAAACTGTTCGCTGCTCTGGCCCCCCAATGGTGGAACAAACTCCCTCACGACGCCAGGACAGCGGAGTCAATCACCACCTTCCGGAGACACCTGAAACCCCACCTCTTTAAGGAATACCTAGGATAGGATAAGTAATCCTTCTCACCCCCCCCCTTTTAAGATTTAGATGCACTATTGTAAAGTGACTGTTCCACTGGATGTCATAAGGTGAATGCACCAATTTGTAAGTCGCTCTGGATAAGAGCGTCTGCTAAATGACTTAAATGTAATGTAAATGTAAATGTGCATACTTAAAAACAGGTACTTGACTGCTTTGTATGCAAAACAATAGTGAAGCTGTCCATCTTTGTAAATCCTTTAAACAGGTTAATAATCAATCAATAATGAACTAGATGGAAGCTCTGCAGCTAACTGAAGGTCTGATATTAATTGCTGTGAATATTCCATGGTATTTCAATGTATCAACTAAAGCATTAATAATGCCTTGGAGCAATTTGCATTTAATGAGGTGCTGCATCATAAACCAGAAAGACACTCAATGGCACAAACTAATAAAATTATTCAAATTAATCAGGTATTACAGATATCTCCATGAGTTTAAACAATACCAAAGGGCATACTACTTTGGTGTAATTTACATACATATGTCAAGAGGCATGTGAAATACATTACAGTTAATGAACTCATCAACCAAACTATTTAGGTCCTGTCATAGTAACTAATTAATTTCTCCTTACTGCGATGGAACTGACATTGATGTCATCTCATGGTAACTGTGTTTTCATAATTGCACAGGCTCTCGCCCTGCAAAGCAAATAGAGGCAGCAGTTAACCAAGATAAGAGGAAGCAGAGGCCTGTTACAATGATAAACTGGGAGACACGCAAGGTTGCAAACCCAGCTCTAATGCACAATGTGAGCATTATGGAAATGTTCACAATATGTTCTGTAACAAGGAAATGGGTCTATGTGCACAATGATCCATTGAATAAATAGTAGCCTTGGAATACAACTAGTAGACCTGAAATATAAGCAAGTCAAAATAATGTGTGGAGCGAGGCTTGCTGTCACTTCACCCTGGCAGAGCTGTTCCACATTAGAAACATGGGCGTGGTAATAGGGGTATTTCTCTTTGTCCAAATCAAGATGATGAGGGGTGTCATTACCAGCAGACAGTGCACTGAGGTGCACACACCTCGATAACTGGGCAACTAATGGGGCTAGACATCTGCATAGTGATCCACAGCAAATAGGGGGCAAGACATTATTGCCCAGGAATACTGTGTGCAAGTCAAATACAGAATGTTAATAATTCTCATTTTCATGCTAACAGCATTGAAGAACATACTGTAAGTGCCTAGGGGATTGTAATTGCATAACACCACACCAGGCAACCTGGCGGGCTGCACCGAAATGGAAAATATTTTATTCTCCATCCAAGCTGCAACCCTTCACAATCAGTATACCTGTACTTGTGAGAATGAACCGTCTACCGCATGTCAACATAAATTAATTTAGCTAAAATAAAAAACAATGACTTCATGTTTTGCCACCACATAGCTCCTAAAGGGAAATATTCTGTATTATATTCCGGTACTCTCAGTAAGTTAACATGTTAATTTGCCGAATCCCCTGGAATTTAACATTCTCTCTCCTTGGCTGTGAAGATTTATGGTCTGCAGTGAAACAATCTTGTATTTTGTGGGAAGAAGCACTTTATTTCAAAAGAAAACGGGACAGGCAAACCATCTGAGAGGGAGGGAGAGACTCAGCCTTCTCTCCTCTCCATCCTCTCTCCTCTCCTCCCCTCTGCTCTCCTCCCCTCTTCTTTCGCTCTCCTCTCCTCTTCTCCCTTTCTTAGTCAGCCCCTCCTCGGTGGGTCCACACAGCAACAGCAGAGAGAGACTGGCCAAACCCATGGCTGATTCACAAACCTCAGTTGTAATTACTCGGTTAACGATAGAGCTCTATACACCAGAGAGTTTAAGGCTGACACTGACACTCCTTTTCCTTCATCACAAATACAGTCCAACAAAGATTTGCAGTTTTGCAAATTGCGCATCAATTGTGGTGAAGCAGATTTCTGCAGATTTTTTGGGAGGATTCTGCCAAGAAATATTACTATCCCTGACACCAAAACAACAGCCACAATTAGAATAAAAGTACTCAGAACCATGGCTCAGAATAACCACAACAAATAAATAATAAGGAATTAAATTTTATCCACTCTTAACCTACTGTATATTGATGAAGGTAATCCCAGTCCCTGCTCAGTAGTCCAGGTAATAGTGCTGTAAATAAGGCTAGTAATGTACTAACCTGTGCTGAGGCTTATACAAACCAATGTACATGACAGAGGGCAGCCAATTAAAAAGAAGCCCATGCATTCCACAGCAAAGTCCTCAAGAGTTTTGCTTTCTGCAATCATCCAGTCTAGTGTTACAAACACCATGCTCCAAACAACTGAGCTATTGGAATCACGTCTAAATGTGTTCTTGTGTGAATTATTTGGAAACCCACAATACCAGGTTTCATAGCATACAGACCATAGTCATTGAGTTTGGTCTATTGTTAAGATAGACAAGTAGCCCCAGTTCTATCAGCAATACAGCACAGCACTCTAGTGGTCACAAGGGGAATGTGTGTGTGTGTGTGTGTGTGTGTGTGTGTGTGTGTGTGTGTGTGTGTGTGTGTGTGTGTGTGTGTGTGTGTGTGTGTGTGTGTGTGTGCGTGCGTGTGCGTGTGCGTGCGTGCGTGCGTGCGTGCGTGCGTGCGTGCGTGCGTGCGTGTGTGTGTGTGTGTGTGTGTGTGTGTGTGTGTGTGGTTGCGTGTGAGAGAGAGAGCAAGAACAAGAGATGTATTCTATTGCTGTGTTTTTCAATACTGTGAAGTGAAGGTACACTCAATTTCCACCCCATACATTTCCATGAATTAATCATTGATGTTAGACTCCAGATGTTAGGACAGAAATGTCAATTAAACATATTGTTAAGCCCCATATTACATCTTGAATCTGTGTTTTACAGATAATAGTAAATGAATCACACATCACATAATAGTCAAGCAGGTGTCATTCAAAGATATGCAAAGAAAGAACACATAATATCCATTTATACAGTATCGAAGAGACTTGATGAGGCTACACATAGAAGAAACACATTTGAATGCATGAAATGAAATGCAGTGTAGTGATGGGAGGGAAGGAAGTGACTTCTGCAATTAGGAGATAATTACTCACAGTTAAGATGACATTTGGACACTGCAAGCTTTCATCTGTGTGTGTGTGTGTGTGTGTGTGTGTGTGTGTGTGTGTGTGTGTGTGTGTGTGTGTGTGTGTGTGTGTGTGTGTGTGTGTGTGTGTGTGTGTGTGTGTGTGTGTGTGTGTGTGTGTGTGTGTGTGTGTGTGTGTGTGTGTGTGTGTGTGGGTAGAAGGGTGTTTGTAATATCAATCTCTGTGTAATCTGTGAGGTAGGTGACCCATAAAGGCTTCTACTAACCCGAACAGAGCTCATTTTGCACCATGCCAAAACAAGGATGCCATGGCCCCTCCATATCCTTTGCTTATTGAATGAAAGAGTTACAGCAAAGGGCCAAGTCACTACTCTTAATTACTGGGACAACCATTATGTGTAAGGCTGTGCTTATTTAGCCAGCAGCCTGCATTAAAGTGACAGATTATTGTGCCGGCTAGGGCACTAGCCAAATGATGAGGTGACAACCAGGTTTTAGCAATATGGTGCTTTTCAGGTTCTCTATTAATATAATTGCAACAATCAACTTCCAGTTAATGTGAACATTTGATATGTATTGTTTACCATCCATATAAAGTACTTCATTAAATTGACCGGCACCAACAAAAATGTCTGCCGGAAGAATATTGTTTTTCACTTCAACTCTGGCTGACGGCTGAATAAATACATGCAAAAAGAAACGTGCATCAATGAGCAGTCAATGTTATGCAGTAGGCCTATCAAAACATGTCTACTAATAAAAGGAAATAGAACTCTGTTAAATATTTCATGATATTTAACAGTAAAATGAATAGCCTACTCCTCTCTTCAATGAAATTATTCCCGATTTTGTCAGTAGGCCTAGTACAGTACATTATTTAATGTGAATAGCTGTTAAAAAATGTCCAGCTATAGCAATTAATAAAGACAATCACACTTTAATTGCCCTGGTCTTAAGTATCTTCGCTATTAAATGGAGGCATTCAATATGTGTAATACGTCAATCATGGCTATATAATCCCTGTCATTAGAAACCAGCTTTAAAATAAAATGAATTTGAGAAAATGCAGTTGAGAATGGGAACAAAAGAGGGCTAGGTATGTGCTGAAATGTAGGAGTTAACACTGGGGATGAAATGTACTTTTAATTAAATCCTGCCAGAGTCAGACAATCGCGCTTATCTCCCCTGTGTGGGGGCGCATAAAGAGACAAAACTCCATACACAGTTTTACAAGAACATAAAACAGATATTAAAATGGTAGTGCTTTACCTCCAGAGGTATTCATGAACAATGAATGAGCTTGTTCTTTCTTTTTAATTTGCATGATCGGCCACTCCCATGCTTTTCTCTCGCTGTCTTCCTGGCACAAAACTAAAGTCTATAATGTCCTAATTGGAAAGGTTATGTACAGTATCTGTGCAGTGTGCAATGATGAATATTTTTTTTCCGCAAGTCTACTGCATGAACGCATGAATACAAATGCATTTGCATTTTGTTAGAAGAAACATTTGGATTTAAAGGTAGACTCGGCGATATGACATAGATGCAGAAAGTAAACAGCATAGTGGATTAATTTCCGCAACAGCTAAGAATGTACAACAACGAGGCTCAACTTCTCCGCTGTTTTGGTCTCGTGACTACCACGCCGTGACAGCGTGAAGCAAACCCGTGCACATTCAGATACTGTGTGTGTCTGTACGAGAGCGAAGTCATACATCTCATCTCAACATCTGCGGTGCTGCTCATTGCAATCCCATTTCGCTGATTCTACTTTTAAAAAGACTAACGTCAGTTTCACTGCATCTGTTTCATTTGCCCTTCAGTACCATTCATTCGGTGTTACATATGAATCAGCCTGGACTCATAGATTATATGTAACATAGTAACATCAAATTATTAGGATATGTTAGGTTTGGTTACATAAGACAAAAGGTTAGTTAAGGCAAAAACGAAAGGAGATTGGTTGGGGTGGGTGGGCGTATAACACAAACGTCTAGCAAAACAAAGGTTGTGTATTCGAATCTCATCACTGACCATTTTAGCTAATTAGCAACTAAACTCAGCAAAAAAAGAAACGTCCCTTTTTTAGGACCTTGTCTTTCAAAGATAATTCGTAAAAATCTAAATAACTTCACAGATCTTCACAGAATGTAAAGGGTTTAAACACAGTTTCCCATGCTCATTCAATGAACCATAAACAATTAATGAATATGCACCTGTGGAACGGTTGTTAAGACACTAACAGCTCACAGACGGTAGGCAATTAAGTTCACAGTTATGAAAACTTAGGACACTAAAGAGGCCTTTCTACGGACTCTGAAAACACCAAAAGAAAGATGCCCAGGGTCCCTGCTCTTCTGCATGGACATGCCTTAGGCATGATGCAAGGAGGCATGAGGACTGCAGATGTGGCCAGGGTAATACATTTCAATGTCCGTACTGTGAGACCCCTAAGACCGCGCTACAGGCAGACAGGATGGACAGCTGACCGTCCTCGCAGTGGCAGACCAAGTGTAACATGGCAGACCACGTGTAACGTGTAACATCATCAATTTCTCATTCTGTGCGTGATTTCCTGCAAGACAGGAATGTCAGTGTTCTGCCATGGCCAGTGAAGAGCCCAGATCTCAATCCCTTTGAGCACGTCAGGGACCTGTTGGATCGGAAGGTGAGGGCTAGGGCCATTCCCCCCAGAAATGTATGGGAACTTACAGGTGGAAGAGTGGGGTAACATCTCACAGCAAGAACTGGCAAATCTGGTGCAGTCCATGAGGAGGAGATGCACTGCAGTACTTAATGCAGCTGGTGGCCACACCAGATACTGACTGTTACTTTTGATTTTGACCCTCCCTTTGTTCAGGGACACTTTATTCCATTTCTGTTAGTCACATGTCTGTGGAACTTGTTCAGTTTATGTCTCAGTTGTTGAATCTTGTGTAAATATTTGTGTGAACATATGTTATGTTTGCTGAAAATAAATGCAGTTGACAGTGAGAGGACGTCTCTTTTTTTGCTGAGTTTGTTTCTGAGTTTGCGTTATTGTTTCTTTTCCAGTGTTCATGTCTGTTCGCTACTCGTGTTTCTGATTTTGTTCTATGTTCATTCAGTTATACACTCCCTGAACTTGCTTCCCAACTCCCAGCGTACGCATTACACATATGAAATGTAACATACAGTATCATATTCTAAATTGTGTTGGATTTACACACAGAATAATACAAAATGCTGTGAGAGGGGGTTGTGTGAATCTACATCACACCTTAGAATGGAGATTGGAGAACCAAACACAGCAGGGCTAGACTCATTCTGTTCTTGAAAATCAGACCAACGTTGTAGGCTATAAAGTAGGCAAACATCTTAATTGTTGAGGGGATTTTAAAAATGGCACTGTCATGTAGCAACAGCTAACATGCATAAACAGCAAGCAGAGCTACTACGCCCCCAATATTTGCCACATCCATATGGTCTACAAGGTGACAGCTGCTCCTTCAGTCAGGAAGAGATGAGTGAAGAGAGAGGCTTGCCTATGTTAGTCAAATGAAGGGAACGTAGCCCTGGTGACAAAAATGCAAGCTTTGCAACTTTTTTCAGGTGGACGCGATGCAGCGAGACTCCCCTGAAGTCTGCCAGTGCAGCGCCAGGATGATGCACAAAGAGTCATCACTGTGAACATGACACAAAATGTCAAATAGACCAGGCTCAGCAGAATTGTTAAGCGCTCTCCTGCGGGACGCTCAGACTGAGGACGAAGATAACATGAAAGGAGAGTTCTTCGTGGAGGTTTCACCTTATCAAGCACACCTCAGCCGGGTGTCCTTGAGTCCCGCTACTTGGGGTTTCACTTTCAGATAGCAGGTCTAGCATGGAAAAAAACTCCTCGTTGTTTGAAAGGGAAAGGGTCCAACTCTGATGTAAATAAATAAAAACATAGGGTACAAAGCTGTATGGTGTGAGATTATCCCCTTCATTCAATTCACAACGATTGTACATCCCCTATGAAAAGTCAGCGAAAACGTAAACAACATCAATGGAGAAGTCAACATACAAGTGTAAGCAAAAACGATGCAAATAAGTTACATGACGGCACAAACACGTCTTGTAAAGAGTAAATATGTTTTTGTTTGGTTATCTTTTGAAAATGGCAGAAATAAAACATTTTCCTTCTTCAGAAGTTCCAGCTAGGCAGGCTAACTTTAGTTAGCTAATCAGTTTGCTAGCTATCATACAGTGGGCGTATATATTAATATTTATTTATTTAATATAAGTAGACATGCACTCATCATTGACTCTAGTTGCATATAATAAAGTACCCACAAGCTACCCGTGGCTAAAAACACAATCATCGGGGGATGAATGAGGGACGAATTTCCAGCCAAGGGTGGTCCATTTAAAAATCATTCCTTCCTCCCTCACCCCTTGCCCAGCAAGTGTATACTCGTCAGAAGTGTCCACTTCATTTGAGAGCTGAGGGAATAGGGTGTGTCTTTTAAGTGTTTGGACAGTGACCCTAGGCTACTTTTCCTTTCCCTGACACAAGAGGAGCATTCGAGGTTACCTTCTAAACATTGTGGTGTAGTGCAGCCTAAAACGAAAACAATATGCTATGCTGGTTCAATATTATTGTGCCTACTTTAACACACAAAATGAACTATTTTCTGAACTTTCAGTGGGAAAACTGGTAAACCCACAGTTGCACCTGCGTCTCTATAGCATTTCCCGCCCTTTGAATACAGGTAATTATCACAGTTTCCACTCCTTGTGCTCCGTGTCATATGCCAAAGAGCCTGGCCTTTCGGTAATTTCAATGTTCAAAATGCAGTTGGACAATGAGTGGAAACAGACTGATACCCAGACTAGAATTAATATTCCGAAGATGGAATATGCCATTGCCATACCTTCAGTTTAGACACATCCAAAATCTTTTTTTTTTTTATCACAATCAAGATTGTGTTTACAAATGTAAAAACCAATGCACACAGGCTCAATATGGCTGATCTCAGATCTGCACTTAGAAGCGACAGGACCTGCAGCGTCATTTCATTATTTTAGTGGCAAGTGCGCATGTGCGAAATTTAGAGAGGGACGCTTGAGAAACTGCAGACGATATCAATGCTTATAATTAACAGCCTTCAATAAAGGTTAGTATTGAAGTTCATGGCAAACGGATCCAAACAGGCACACGGTGAGAAATATTTCACCACTATTTAGAAAATCTATCGGTATCTGACTTTTTTTTCCGAACAAGCGTAGCTATAGCAGCAGCATGACATCGATGTGTTAGTGCGGCCTCGGAATATCCTAGTTCCGCTTGCCGATATGAAATGCCACAGCAGCAGGGCGAGACTTTGGCTCTTCAGCCTGCATTAGCCCAGTAGAAGGTTATCTAACACAAAACAAGTCTGAGATTCTGGTTGTTGTAATGGAGAGCTTGGTCAAAGTTGTCGAATTAAAACTTGGTCAAAATGTTATTGTACTTTCATTATGCTGTATTTTGACTTAATGCCAGCGATATATGCTTGAGAATACTCTTTGAAAATGTTTATTTTCCAATAGAATAATCATGTGCCGTAATGTTTACTTTTCTCAATGTGTTACTTATATGTCTTTTTTTGTTTCAGGACAGAAAGAACCATGTCAACTCAGCCTCTCATCAGATCAAAGCAGACAGAGAAATCAATCAATGGAATATCCACACAGGTTGTTTGCACAGAATTCAGTAACTACATATTTATAGTTCTCACACAGTATGGAAAGATTGGCACTTTAGTATCAGTCACACCTGACTCCAGATCAGGTGATATCAGCACTTCCATGTTCACCACTAAAGTATTGCTGGGAAAAGAAGAGGTAAGCAGCTAGACACCACTGGAATTTTTCATAATATTAGTAGCATTGTATTACCGTAATTGACTGCTATGAGTATGTACGTGGCTGCCCACACTCTTCCTCACACACGGTCTTGTTTTATTTCTCTCTGCAGGCTTTGACACACGTCTGTGCCAAAAACTTGGCAACATTTGTGTCACAAGAGGCAGGCAACAGGCCTGTTCTACTGGGGTTGGCACTGAAGGACAGTTCCATAGAAGCAATAAAGGCCATGAAAGATGTAATCAAAAGTTGTCAAGTCTGGTAACTACTGGTACAGGGAATGAGCAACAGAATAGAAAAGACAATTTCAGAAAAGGCTTCATACACTGAACACATTTTTTCCTCAATGTTTTTGCATCTTTTAAAAACGTATTTTTTTTATCTGTTGTTACGTCTAAGCTTGATGTGGAAATAAATGCCATATAAATGGGAAGTTTATGCATTATAAATGCCTATGGAATTTTGTGGATTGAGTGGAAGCCAATGGCCACAAACCTATTCTGTTTGAGACAACCATCTCAATTTTAAAGCCACACTCTGAATACTGTTAGTGCACAACTAACACATATATAAATAAAGGAGCGAATGCATCTCATTCCCATGAAATTCCCATGCAAAATAGTATTTGATTGCTGTGATATAAAAGTTTGGGGTTACGTAGAAATGTCCTTGTTTTTGAAAGAAAATGTTGTGTAAGACTGGTATTTTGCGGGTACTATATAATGAAGCTGCCAGTCGAGGACTTGTGAGGTGTCTGTTTCTCAAACTAGGCACTCTAATGTACTTGTCTTCTTGCTCTTGCTCAGTTGTGTACCGGGGCCTTCCACTTCTCTTTCTATTCTGGTTAGAGCCAGTTTGCGCTGTTCTGTGAAGGGAGTAGTACACAGCATTCTCCAGATCTTCAGTTTCTTGGCAATTTCTCGCATGGAATAGCCTTCATGTCTCAGAACAAGAACAGACTGACTAATTTTAGAAGAAAGGTCTTTGTTGCTGGCCATTTTGAGCCTGTAATTGAACCCACAAATGCTGGTGCTCCAGATACTCAACTCGTCTAAAGATGGCCAGTTTTTTTGCTTCTTTGATCAGAACAGTTTTCAGCTGTGCTAACATAATTGCAAAAGTGTTTTCAAATAATACACTTCCATTAGGTAACACAACGTTGCCATTGGAACACAGGAGTGATGGTTGCTGATAATGGGCCTCTGTACGCCTATGTAGATATTCCATAAAAAGTCTGCCTTTTCCAGCTACAATAGTAATTTACAACGTTAACAATGTCTACACTGTATTTCTGATCAATTTAATGGTATTTTAATGGACAAAGGTTAAAAAAATCTTTCAAAAACAAGGACATTTCTCAGTGACTACAAACTTTTGAACGGTAGTGTGTGTGTATATATATTTACAGTGGGGAGAACAAGTATTTGATACACTGCCGATTTTGCAGGTTTTCCTACTTACAAAGCATGTATAGGTCTGTAATTTTTATCATGGGTACACTTCAACTGTGAGAGACAGAATCTAAAACAAAAATCCAGAAAATCACATTGTATGATTTAAGTAATTAATTTGCATTTTATTGCATAACATGTATTTGATGCATCAGAACAGCAGAACTTAATATTTGTTACAGAAACCTTTGTTTGCAATTACAGAGATCATATGTTTCCTGTAGGTCTTGACCAGGTTTACACACACTGCAGCAGGGATTTTGGCCCACTCCTCCATACAGACCTCCAGATCCTTTAGGTTTCGGGGCTGTCGCTGGGCAATACGGACTTTCAGCTCCCTCCAAAGATTTTCTATTGGCTTCAGGTCTGGAGACTGGCTAGACCACTCCAGGACCTTGAGATGCTTATTACGGAGCCACTCCTTAGTTGCCCTGGCTGTGTGTTTCGGGTCATTGTCATGCTGGAAGAGCCAGCCACCACCCATCGTCAATGCTCTTACTGAGGGAAGGAGGTTGTTGGCCAAGATCTCGCGATACATGGCCCCATCTATCCTCCCCTCAATACGGTGCAGTCGTCCTGTCCCCTTTGCAGAAAAGCATCCCCAAAGAATGATGTTTCCACCTCCATGCTTCACGGTTGGGATGGTGTTCTTGGGGTTGTAATCCTCCTTCCTCCAAACACGGCGAGTGGAGTTTAGATCAAAAATATCTATTTTTGTCTCAGACCACATGACCTTCTCCCATTCCTCCTCTGGATCATTCAGATGGTCATTGGCAAACTTTAGATGGGCCTGGACATGCGCTGGCTTGAGCAGGGGGACCTTGCGTGCGCTGCAGGATTTTTATTCATGACGGCGTAGTGTGTTACTAATGGTTTTCTTTGAGACTGTGGTCCCAGCTCTCTTCAGGTCATTGACCAGGTCCTGCTGTGTAGTTCTGGGCTGATCCCTCACCTTCCTCATGATCGTTGATGCCCCACGAGGTGAGATCCTGCATGGAGCCCCAGACCGAGGGTGATTGACCGTCATCTTGAACTTCTTACATTTTCTAATAATTGTGCCACCAGTTGTTGCCTTCTCACCAAGCTGCTTGACTATTGTCCTGTAGCCCATCCAAGCCTTGTGCAGGTCTACAATTTTACCCCTGATGTCCGTACACAGCTCCATGGTTTTGGCCATTGTGGAGAGGTTGGAGTCTGTTTGAGTGTGTGGACAGCTGTCTTTTATACAGGTAACGAGTTCAAACGGGTGCAGTTAATACAGGTAATGAGTGGAGAACAGGAGGGCTTCTTAAAGAAAAACTAACAGGTCTGTGAGAGCTGTAATTCTTACTGGTTGGTAGGTGATCAAATACTTTGCAATAAAATGCAAATTAATTACTTAAAAATCATACAATATGATTTTCTGGATTTTTGTTTTCGATTCCGTCTCTCACAGTTGAAGTGTACCTATGATAAAAATTACAGACCTCTACATGCTTTGCTGTAGAATCAAGTCCACCCAATAAAGTCCAGCAAGCGTCAGGACCATCTCCTAAAGTTGATTCAGCTGTGGGATCAGGGCACCACCAGTACAGAGCTTGCTCAGGAATGGCAGCAGGCAGGTGTGAGTGCATCTGCATGCACAGTGAGACAAAGACTTTTGGAGGATGGCCTGGTGTCAAGAAGGGCAGCAAAGGAGCCACTTCTCTCCAGGAAAAACATCAGGGACAGACTGATGTTCTGCAAAAGGTACAGGGATTGGACTGCTGAGGACTGGGGTAAAGTCATTTTAATTTTCTCTGATGAATCCCCTTTCCGATTGTTTGGGGCATCTGGAAAAAAGCTCGTCCGGAGAAGACAAGGTGAGCGCTACCATCCGTCCTGTGTCATGCCAACAGTAAAGCATCCTGAGACCATTCATGTGTGGGGTTGCTTCTCAGCCAAGGGAGTGGGCTCACTCACAATTTCGCCTAAGAACACAGCCATGAATAAAGAATGGTACCAACACATCCTCCGAATTCTGTCCCATTCCTAATGACAAAGCTGGTGTAACTGAGTCAGCTTTGTAGGCCTCCTTGCTCGCACACGCTGTTTCAGTTCTGTCCATCAATCTTCTATGGGATTGAGGTCAGGGCTTTGTGATGGCCACTCCAATACTTTGACTTTGTTGTCCTTAAGCCATTTTGCCACAACTTTGGAAGTATGCTTGGGGTCATTGTCCATTTGGAAGACCCATTTGCGACCAAACTTGTTGCTTCAATATATCCATATAATTTTCCTGCCTCATGATGCCATCTATTTTGTTAAGCGCACCAGTCCCTCTTGCAGCAAAGCACCCCCGCAACATGATGCTCCCACCCCTGTGCTTCACGGTTGGGATGGTGTTCTTTGGCTTGCAAGCATCCCCTTTTTTCCTCCAAACATAACGATGGTCATTATGGCCAAACAGTTGTATTTTTGTTTCATCAGACCAGAGGACATTTCTCCAAAAAGCATCTTTCTCCCCATGTGCAGTTGCAAACTGTAGTCTGGCTTTTTTATGGCCGTTTTGGAGCAGTGGCTTCATCCTTGCTGAGCGGTCTTTCAGGTTATGTCAATATAGGACTCGTTTTACTGTGGATATAGATACTTTTGTACCTGTTTTCTCCAGCATCTTCACAAGGTCCTTTGCTGTTGTTCTGGGATTGATTTGCACTTTTCGCACCAAAGTACGTTCATCTCTAGGAGTAGAACGTGTCTCCTTCCTGAGCGTTGTGATGGCTGCGTGGTCCCATGGTGTTTATACTTGCATACTATTGTTTGTACAGAAGAACATGGTACCTTCAGGCGTTTGGAAATTGTTCCCAAGGATGAATCAGACTTGTGGAGGTCTACAATTTGTTTTCTGAGGTCTTGGCTGATTTCTTTTGATTTTCCCATGATGTCAAGCAAAGAGGCACTGAGTTTGATGGTAGGCCTTGAAATACATCCACAGGTACACCTCCAATTGACCCAAATGATGTCTATTAGCCTATCAGAAGCTTCTAAAGCCATGAAATCATTTTCTGGAATTTTCCAAGCTGTTTAAAGGCACAGTCAACTTAGTGTATGTAAACTTCTGACCCACTGGATATAATCTGTCTGTAAACAATTGTTGGAAAAATGACTTGTGTCATGCACAAAGTAGATGTCCTAACTGACTTGACAAAACTACTTTGTGGAGTGGTTTTAATGACTCCAACCTAAGTGTATGTAAACTTCTGACTTCAACTGTATGTAAATAGAACAAAAATATAAACACAACACTCAACAATTTCAAAAGATTTTACTGAGTTACAGTTAATATATGGAAATCAATCAATTGAAATAAATTAATTGGGCTCTAATCTATGGATTTCATATGACTGGGCAGGGATACAGCTGTATTTGGGCCTGGTTGGGCATAGGCCCACCCACTGGGGAGCCAGGCCTAGCCAATCAACATTAGTTTTTCCACACAAAACGGCTTTATTACAGGCAACAGCTCTGGTGGACATTCCTGCTGTCAACATGCCAATTGCACACTCCCTCAACTTGAGACATCTGTTGCATTGTGTTGTGTGCACATTTTAAAGTGGCCTTTTTATTGTCCCCAGCACAAGGTACACCTGTGTAATGATCATGCTGTTTAATCAGCTTCTTGATATGTCACACTTTGGCAAAGGAGAAATGCTCAATAACAGGGTTGTGCCCAAAATTTAAGAGATATAAGCTTTTTGTGGGTATTGAGCATTTCTGGACTTTTTTTTGTCAGCTCCTTAAACATGGTAACAACACCTTACATGTTGCGTTTATATATTACTTCAGTGTAAAGTGTTGGTCCCGTGTTTCATGAGCTGAAATACATTTTTTTAAAAATCCAAGAGAATTTGGCAGTATGTCCAACTGGCCTCAACCACAGACCACATGTATCCACAAAGTTGTCACTTATTGCACACACACGACTGGATAGACATGCAAAGAGTGTATATGCTACTTGGCCTATGGTTATGTCACATGACGATGACCGCTTCTACGTCCATGTTCCACCTGAGTGTTTACCTGGGGTGTATTCATGAGTCTGGCAACGGAAACCGTTTACCGTGTAAGAGCCAAACGGAAGCAAACAGCGAACGGACGGAAATTGGGAGGGACCTATCTGAATTTGTCCAATTGAAACTCGTTATCGTTGCAAAACCTTTTCCTTTGGCTTAAACGGTTTCTGTTGCAACGAAACGTTTTGAAACGGAAACAGCGCAATTAATGAATCCCTGATGTTGCAGTTTATTGAGAAGAGGCAATAGTCCAGAGAGTTTATATTCGGTATTATATGTGTCGCTTTTATTAGAAAATTAATTAAAACAGGCCTACATCCTTCTTTATTTGAATAACCTACACTGACTGAGTCAGTTCAACCTTCACCGGCTCTGTGGACTTCGAACTCCCATTACACCTGTCTTCACAACAAGGAAGTATTGAATCCTCCGTTCGTACCTTTTGAAAGGAAGCTATTTCTCAGCAAGCTCACTCACTGGTAATGGTATTTGATAACATCAGCTAAATCATATTTATTTCTATTAATTGTTCCATTCCAAATGTATTTTTGAGAAAGGGCACGATTTATACCTGCCTGTTCTATTTGAAGTTTATTTCGCTCAAAGTGGATACTCCAGTAACATTAGGTTAACGCCATCGAGTCTACAGACAGCTTAGGAAAACCTCAGCATTTTACCTATGTAGCCTACATATAACTAAGTAATTACAAATATTTGTTTGGACATAGGCGTGTAGGCTATGACTTGCCCATGCAACAGGTTTCTCAGACAGATTATTAAGGTTGCGGTTGTTTTTTTCTTGATAATTCACATAGGCCTATCACAGGGATCATCAACTACTGTAAATTCAGCCGCGGGACAATTTTTTTCTTGAGCGGGCGGTCATGGGCGGGTGTTGTGCCGAAAATTCCCCCTCTGTCAGAACACCGGAACATAATTACAAATATATTTTTTATTTTTGACCGCTTCTGACCGCTTCTTGCGGTCAATAGCACATTGACCGCAAGAAGCCTAAAACATAATCATTTCAACCCTTGTCCACATTTGTATAAATTAAAATCACATGGAGCTGATCTGCTAGTGTTTTTATGGTATTTTATACTGCAGTTGTGATCTTATAGGTTTTCTTATGTTATTAAGAAGTTAACAGCTCATAGAACCTTCACTTTTTCATAAACCAGCAGCTGATTGTCATGCAAATCTTTAGGACATTTAAAATATGATTTCCTATATGTATGTAGCCTAGACAGTGGTGTAAAAAGACTTTAAAGTACAATTTAAGTAGTGTTTTTGGTGGGTGCCTTCTGGTTTGCTTAATAGAAGGGATTTGAAATAATATATACTTTTAGACTTTTACTTAAGTACTATTTTACTGGGTGACTTTCACTCTTACTTGAGTCATTTTCTATTGAAGTATATTTACTTGTACTCAAGTATGATAATTGCATACTTTTTCCACAACTGAGCCTAGAGCATGGTTCCCCAACTGGCAGCCACTGGCCAAATAATTTATTTGGCCCCCCACGCTTTCTATCTGTGATCTCTAATACCACCGCCAGCATGGGGCACTCTGTTCACAACATTGACACCAGCAAACCACTCGTCCACACAACGCCATACACACTGTTTGCCATCTGCCCGGTACACCTGGATTCATCCATGTAGAGCACACTTCTCCAACGTGCCAGTGGCCATCAAAGGTGAGCATTTGCCATCAAAGGTGAGCATTTGCCAACTGCAGTCAGGTCAAGACCCTGGTGATGACGACGAGCATGCAGGTGAGCTTCCCTGAGACGGTTTCTGACAGTTTGTGCATCAATTCTTCAGTTTTGCAAACCCACAATTTCATCAGCTGTCCTGACAATTCCATAGACGAAGAAGCCGGATGCAGAGACCCTGGACTGGCGTGGTTACACGTGTTCTGCGTTTTTGAGGCCAAATTCTCTAAAACAATGTTGGAGTTGGCTTATGGTAGAAAAATGAACATTACATTCTCTGGCAACAGCTCTAGTAGACATTTCTGCAGTCAGCATGCCAACTGCACGCTCCCTCAACTTGAGACATCTGTGGAATTGTTTTGTGTGACAACTACATTTTGTGGCTTTTTATTGTCCCCAGCACAAGGTGCACCTGTGTTTTGCCGTTGAATCAGCTTCTTGATATGCCACACCTGTCAGGTGGATGGATTATCTTGTCAAAGGAGAAATGCTCACTAACAGGGATGGAAACAAATATGCACACAATTTTAGAGAAATAAGCTTTTTGTTTGTTTGGAAATTTTGGGGGATCTTTTATTTCAGCTCATGAAACATGGGGCCAACACTTTACATGTTGCATTTATATATATATATATATATAGTACCCAGTCAAAAGTTTGGATGCCTTCTTTTTTTCTGTTTTTTTTTTTACATTGTAGAATAATAGTGAAGACATTAACTATGAAATAACACATATGGAATGTGCGCTATGATGAAACTGGCTCTCATGAGGACCGCCACAGGAAAGGAAGACCAGAGTTACCTCTGCTGCAGAGGATAAGTTCATTAGAGCTACCAGCCTCAGAAATTGCAGCCCAAATAAATGCTTCCCAGAGTTCAAGTAACAGACCCCTGGCTCAGACTGTATTCTCAGTACTTTAAGTAAATGTGGCAGCAATTACAGCTTCAAGTCTTCTTGGATATGATACTACAAGCTTAGCACACCTGTATTTAGGGAGTTTCTCCCGTTCTTCTCTGCAGATCCTCTCAAGCTCCGTCAGGTTGAATGGGGAGTGTTGCTGCACAGCTATTTTCAGGTCTCTCCAGAGATGTTAATTCTGGTTCAAGTCCGGCTCTGGCTGGGCCACTCAAGGACGTTCAGAGACTTGTCCCAAAGCCACTTCTGCGTTTGTCTTGGCTGTGTACTTAGGGTTGTTGTCCTGTTGAAGATAAACCTTCACCCCAGTCTGAGGTCCTGAGTGCTCTGGAGCAGGTTGTCATCAAGGATCTCACTGTAATTTGCTCCGTTCATCTTTCCCTCGATCCTGACTAGTTTCCCAGTCCCTCCCGCTGAAAAACATCCCCACAGCATGATGCTGCCACTACCATATTTCACCGTAGGGATGGTGCCAGGTTTCCTCCAGACACTTGGCATTCAGGACAAACAATTCAATCTTGGTTTTATCAAACCAGAGAATCTTGTTTCTCATGGTCTGAGAGTCTTTAGGTGCCTTTTGGCAAAATGCAAGCGGGCTGTCGTGCCTTTTACTGAGGAGTGGCTTTCGGTGGAGTGCTGCAGAGATGGTTGTTCTTCTGGAAGGTTCTCCCATCTCTACAGAGGAACTCTGGAGCTCTGTTAGAGTGACCATCGGGTTCTTGGTCACCTCCCTGACCAAGGCCCTTCTCTCCCGATTGCTCAGTTTGGCCGGCAGCCAGCTCTCGGAAGAGTCTTGGTGGTTCCAAACTTCTTCTATTTAAGAATGATGGCGGCCACTGTGTTCTTAGGGACCTTCAATGCTGCAGAAATATTTTGGTACCCTTCTCCAGATCTTTGCCTCGACACAATCCTGTCTCGGAGCGCTATGGACAATTCCTTCGACCTCATGGCTTGGTTTTTGCTCTGATGTGCACTGTCAACTGTGGGACGTTATATAGACATTTTTGTGCCTTTTCCACAGCTGGGCTTGAGGATGATCAATGTAATCAGGATGCACCTGAGTTCAACCCTGGGGCGGTAGGGTAGCCTAGTGGTTAGAGCGTTGAACTAGTACCCGGAAGGTTGCAAGTTCAAACCCCCGAGCTGACAAGGTACAAATCTGTCGTTCTTCCCCTAAACATGCAGTTAACCCACTGTTCCTAGGCCGTCATTGAAAATAAGAATTTGTTCTTAACTGACTTGCCTATTTAAATAAAGGTTAAAAAATCATTAGTCTCATAGGAAATAGTCTGAATATTCACGTAAATAAGGAATTTCAGTTTTTTATTTATTTGCAAACATAAAAAAACTGTTTTCACTTTGTCATTATGGGATATTGTGTGTAGATCGATGATTATTATTATTTTTTAAATCCATTTTGGAATACGGCTGTAGCGTAACAAAATGTGGAAAAAGGAGAGGGTCTGAACACTTTCTGAAAGCATTTGGTTTTTGTGGAGGGGGGGACATAAGACTGTAAAAACACCTGCAAATTAGCTCCAAGTGATAAATGTGGTCATTTTCAAATGTTAGCAAGGTTTGAAATGATTTATGTTTTAGTCAAATATTGTGTCTGTTTAGGCTTCTTGCGGTTAATTTGAAGTCTACAAATTATTTGTCATTATGTTCTGACCCCCTGACTATCCACTCAAGAAAAAAATGGCCCGCGGCTGAATCTATTTGACTATCCCTGGCCTAAAGCTTCCTCATTTACCCAAACAACACTTTTTATTGTTTCAGATGAACAGCACCTCAGAGGAGATGGCGATGGACTCGGAGGTCCCCCAAAATGAGTCTCTCATACGTTTCGCGTCTCCAATTCTTAACAAGTCAGACATATCGAACATGACAATAATTCAAACAGGGAATGGGACTATTGTGGCACACGATATCTTCTTGAATACGACTGCTGCTCAAGCTCTGTCTGGGATCTTCGTCTGGTCAGCGCTGCTCCTCACTTGCCATCAGGTAGGTTACATTATATCAGTTTTCTGCCTCTGTACTTGTTTTGATGTGAATCTAGTGAACAAAATCCGTGGCAAGTTAAAAGCATGGCTCCAGGCGTTGTCAGTATCACTCAGCTTTTAGGCAAACAAATGCAAATATGTAATGGGAGCTAGGAAGGTGTTGTGGGTTGCCTACACCCTTACCAGAGGGCGAAGACTCCAGCCAGACAATACATTTTGTTTTGTGTTTTTCACTTCTACACTTGATCCAGTATCAGGTGTTGACCAGACCTACTTTCTCCTCGCCGTCTCCATCATTGAGAGGCAAGGCTGAGTGTGAAAGTTAATTGGCTCCTGTCTGTAAAGTGACGGTTTGTACATAGTGTGTCATTGTTTCTTAATTGTTACTAGGTGATCCATTAGTGTTGCTGTTTGCGGGCACTTCCGTTGACCGTGACGACCACTGATAACGACACAATGCAAACAGAGCCGTCATCGATCAAATGGCTGGGCAGGGCAGTTATATAACTTTAACCAAGTATAATAAGGCCTTTCCATGATTATATTCACATTCATTATAGGCTTACTGAAGGGTGTTTTTTATTCAGTTATTGCTATTTACTCAGTCTCTTGCTGTAATCTTTCAGTGGAGACGATGGTGATACTTATCACCAGACTGCGGTTTCATCAACTCCCGAGAGGGTGGACATTTGAATGGCATACATTATCAGCAGAGATGTGCAGGTCTTGTCGAGGTCACATTTCCAGCGACGTAATAAAAGGAGAGGATCACGTTTTGCGAGGGGCAATCAGCGAAGGACCCGTGTGTTTTATGCTGCTCAGCATTGGGGAGCGAGGCGTCTCTTCTCATATTGTGCTGATGAACAGATAAACCTGAGTGCTGCTGAGAATGGGTCCATCCAACCTTTAGCGGCTGTATAGACAGGAAGCCCCCAGGGAGTCCCACTGTGTTGGCTCTGGTTGGAGATTTAGATGATCACAATATTTCTAGATAGGAATATGATGGTGTTATTGTCCCCAGGGTTCATGTGCTGACCTTTTCTATACGCTGGTTGCAACATTTCTGATACGTTTCACATTATCATCAGCTCATTCTTTATTACTGAAAATACATCAAGCAGAATTAGGCATACCTCTGGTATAGCGAGCATGCCCTTTTTTTTACTAGATTTAACATGTCTTATAAAATTGAAATTGTTCATAAAAGGAGTTATACAATTGTTTTTAATTAGATGTGTCTTTTTCACAACACGCAAAAAATACTGTCAATTTGGCATTCCATGGAGTCTCCATCTGTTTTAGTTTTGGAGTACTTTGTTTTCCCATCCACTCCCCATCGAAGCAGGCCAGATATGAACATATGTGGCCCGTGAGATAGTTGCAGGGTTGCATGAGGCAAGCACACAGGGAGATTAAAAACAGCCTTCCCAACAGGATTGTTTTTATTTAGTATTCTGGTGTATCATCAGATTTTCCTCCATAAGACTGTCTCTGGAGAGTTCTCCTCCTCTCCCAATTCTGCATACTAACACTGTATGCTGGTCGATGCTGATCTTAGATATCCCAGTCTGCTCACTGTGGTCCAAAGCACCAGGTGTTACAGTGCTATGGAGTGTTACTGATGTTCTCTGACACACTACACTGTTCAGACCTCCCACTTCCCGGGGCAGCTTGTCAGGGAGAGAGGAGGGTCATATTATCACCCTATAGTCAGTGTGATGTGTGGTCTTCTCATTCTGTCTGGGTGTTCTGTATAGAGCTGTCGGGCTCAGTGCGCTCCCCTCTCACTTTCTCACGGACACTGCTTGGTATAAACGCGAGACACTCCACACACTTTCTCATTCCAACATGGACGTTTGGTGTGTCACAGCTGTCAGTGCCAGGGGCGGGCTGGGGAGTGTTATGAGGTAGAGTTATACGCCTTTCACAGACCAACTGAAATTAGCTGGGGGATGGACTTGGGTTACTGCTCAACTAATGAAGACGGGTATTGAGTCTGAGTCAGGCTAGAGCAGAGTCATTACCCAGGGCACAGCTCTGTCTGTCTGCCTGTCAGCTCAGCATTATGGAGCCTGGAGGACCGCAGTCTTTCCACCAGCCATTCAGGGGAAATGGAGGACATCAGTCTGCAGCCTGCTTCACTTCTCAGGAGAGTCCCATGCATCACGCCCTGGCATTGGCCAGCCTCTAATGTGCCACCTCTAATGGCCATTTAATCATGTTGCATGAGTCTGTGTAAGTGGACCTGAAGTCAAGAAATGCCATGGTGCACCACTTGAAATGGATCAAACTGCAATACTCAACTCTGACCATTGCTTTTAGTTTCCTTTGGCATTTGCCCCTGAAAATATGTAGTTAATTATGTGCTTCACGAACTGAATTATGTAATGGATGCTCTGAACTATCCTTCACCCCATGGCCTTGACTCCAATTCTGAAAAATGTTGGTTCCTAGAATAGGGAATCATGCTACACCCTTTAGCATTCACATACTGCATTATGTTTTTAAATGATTCAGTGAAATTGAAGAGTTCAATCAAATTCAACCGTCTGAGACACAAGTTTTGAAGCAGTGCACCCCTCTACTACTTTCTGTTCTCCCTCCCAAGTGTAAAAACGTCCATCCAACACATCTCTAGTTGATCCTATAACACAGACGTTCACTTTTCAGTCAAGCGTTTGCCTTGATCAGCAGAAATTCATCCCGCTCACCTTGTTACCCCAATTATGCAGTGTTATCATTCTGGGTTTTCATTTTTACCCTCCTCTATCTTTTTCTTACCTCTCGACCCCAAACCTACAGACACGGTCCTGTTTTTATATATTTGAGTCAATGCTGTAATGCTGTCCTTCTAAAGCCTGTTGGGCCCTGTGTGATAGCCAAATCGTGCCTTGAGAGGGTTCCAAGGAAGTGCCGTTTATTCATAAGAACCCGTCTCTTTGAAGCACTGGCCCCCTAATACTGCTCGTCAGGTTTAGCTCAATTATTCATAATGGTTGGTCTATGGGATGAAACTGGGATTTGAATACCTCAATGCATTTTTTGCCTAGTCAGTGCTCTTGTTATTTTAATAACTATTTTTGTTTTTGTTTCTGTGTTCCTTTTCCAGATCTACACACACCTGAGGTCCTACACAGTCCCTAACGAGCAGCGCTACATCATTCGCATTCTTTTCATCGTGCCAATCTATGCGTTCGACTCCTGGCTCAGCCTGCTCTTCATCAGCAACGACCAGTACTATGTCTACTTTGACTCCGTCCGAGACTGTTATGAAGGTACGGTAGACCAACCACCCCACCCTTCTCCTCCCTTTCGCTGTTGCCTCATATCTCAGCCAGCGCCTTGACAGCGGTTTACTCTATAAGCACCTGTACAGGCGGCAGTAGTCAGACACCGGGCGAGTTCTGTCTGGCCAGTAATGACATTTAGACCTATTATGAGTTCTGAAAAAAACATTTTATGGCTATAAGGTTTGAAGCTAAAACGGACTGGCCCAACCTGTTTTTCCTCCCCTGTCAGTGCCGCCCTATGGGCAGAGAGGTCCTATTGTTCGTGGTGTTCTGTTTCCAGGGCGTGTAGACTTTCAGACCTGTCTTTTTTCCTCTTAGGCTTTGTGGTTTTTGTATTCTATTTTTTGCAAAAGGTGGAAAAGGGATGTACTTTAGTTCAGATCATTCTAATCCAAATTAAACTAGTTAAGAGTTGTTTTTAATTCAAACATAAAGGAAATGTTCATCTTCCTCACAGCTATTCTTCACATTTAATTATTAATGTCTAACAAATTTTCCTCTGAAAAGCCTTTCTTTAATAGTCATTATGTACCGAAGCAATAAGAAAAGACTGTAGTACTTTAACAATGGCAGAAGTGAATCACATGCAGAATTGTTTAAGTGTCATTTGATATATGGACAAAACTATTAGTATTTCACATACATTATTGACCAGATGAATTTAGTGTTTGAGACAAGTTTATGATTGGTGGTGGAGATTGCTCTCTAAAATCAGCATCTGAAAGCAGGGTAACTGTTGCATTGCATTGAGTCAGCATGGCCAGGGCTAAAGTGTGAAAGTGTGAAACTCTGTGCCCTGATTCTGAGAGTGTAACTTGCATTTGCTTTTTTTTAAACCTCTCCTGAAATGTCAACCAAGGATTTGAAGGACAGAGAACCATCCCAAGCCTCTTAGTGGTGGGGAGAAAACATTGATTGGTAAAAAAAATATGATTATTGAAAGTGAAACCCTCTCACCAAAGTATAATTTCAATTTCCACAGCTTCTAAATTAGGACGTAAGATCTCTACAGTGCTATCATCACAATCTGGCCCACAATATTACCTGCAGCACAGAATGCTCACAGATTTGACTAATTATCTTTAAAATCCATGTTTATGAGGAATGATTTATAGCAACAGAACATTAATATTTACTGAGATTAGCTGGAATCGGTAGCCCTTTACACTCGTACCCGTATGTATACGGGTTGAAATGGCAGATTTGGGCACCGATAAACGGCTAAATTGGAAGGCATTGGCTGTGCAGTAACATGCTATACATGCACTTCAGTGCTGTATGGGTTCCGACATCCGTGCTGAACTTGAGCACCCAGGCGGTGTCACTCCCATCCCTCCCGCGAATTGGACGACTTTAGCAAATGTTTTGTTGTCTGAGTGAGGGAAGTGCAGTAAATTAAGAGAACTATGTATTTTGAAATATGAGAAGTTGAGGATTATAATAAACACTGCTTTGATGTCATACAAGCAGGCCAAACACCCTGAGTCCAAATGTGCGACTTCACCTTTCCATATCATAAAACTCATGTCATATACAGTGTCGATGTTTATGATCAATCACTATGTTTAATGTACATGTTGACATGATGACACCCAGGGTTATTGGGAACAGAACGAGCCTATGTTTGTCTATTGTGACAAACTCCCCTGTGGCACACGCACCTGAATGCAGTCATGATTCTTTTCTATGCGCAACAAAATTATGATCTGTTTTCCTGTATTGCATTGTGAAATCCTAACACTGTAAGATGATATTTTATAACTTAGCTAGTCATGTTGGCAAAGGAACAGGCTTTCAAATGATGCCAACCTGACCCAGATTGTGATTTGTAATGGTCAGTTTTTGGATTGCGTAAACGACAACAGTAATTGAGTGATGGCAGGGTTGTGTTCCAAACAAAATAACTAAAAGTATGCTTTGCTCTAATGCTCTATTTCCTCAACGGAACAGCTAGGAGAGCGAAAAGCACCTTTACAGTGGAAGACTCTTCTTTTATTCATAAACATGCGTTGAAATGACTTGTGCACACTTTGGAGAGGTGTGTAGCCACCTCTCACTCAAAACCTTTTTTTTTCTTATGTTGCGCCTACGCCACATTTTCCAGGGAATATTCTCATCATGTTACTGAATGTATCAAGAGTATTTTCTGATTTCGGAATCAACAGATGCGGTGAAAAGTACAGTAAATGTAAAATGCACATAAAATCAACAGTGTTATGTTTTGGATTCAGTGTTGTCAGGTGAACTGTTGTGTCCTCACCTTTTGGTGTAATAATTTCCCCTTTATCTCTAAACTGTTCTCTTTTAATTGCTACCATGGTTATGCATTTCATATTTCTCCTGAAAGAAATGTAGCCCTATCCATGTAGCCCTATCCATGTAGCCCTATCCATATAGCCATATCCATGTAGGCTAATTCCCACCCGTGTAAAGAGTTAATGGTGAAACAGCCACATCTGTTTGGGATATTACAACATCATTGAACGCGCGGAAGAGCACAATATCTACTGCAAAAATGTTTTACCACGCTGCACGGCGCTCCTCAGCTCAGCAACAAAAACAATAACCGTGGTGGTGGTGCGGCCAGTGGTGCTGTTTCCCTCTACTACCGATTCCATTTTTAAACGGACTGACCCGTGACGCTGAATTGTTGTTTTTGAAAATGACCCCCACTTGCAAAACCTAAAATCAGTGTTGTAAACAACATTCCATCATAATGTACAGGAATGTATGTGAGTGACTTTGTCCCCTCTCCATGACAGCATTTGTGATTTACAACTTCCTGAGCCTGTCCTTTGAGTACCTCGGGGGAGAGAGTGCCATCATGTCCGAGATCCGAGGGAAGTCCATTGAGTGAGTGCTCCCAGTCCCATCCCCCATACCATGGTCTCATACTACACGCTATGCAAGTAGCTTTCATAAAACCCACCCAGAATGTTGTGGATTTTTCAGTTCGTATTGCAAGTCTTGCAGTCACCCAGGGTCAGTCTGTCATTTCCTCGAATTAACTTCTTGATCTTGTTTTTAAGGTAGTCTGACTTCAAGGATAATGCTGTCTTGTATTTTGGACACTAGAATGATGTCTTTAAATCTCGTACACATTCAAAGGATCCATTTGTGACCACACATTTTCTATCATTCCCAGGTCGAGCTGTATGTATGGTACCTGCTGCTTAGGTGGAATAAGCTACTCTATTGGCTTTTTAAGATTTTGTAAACAGGTGAGTTTCCATCTCCCTCCCTGCTTGGGTGATGAAAGCACTCTGAAAATATGGAAATAGGAAATTGTGATTTGTTATTTTAATGTTACCTCATTGAACTTTTTTCAAAAGCAAGATCGCTCCTCTATTGCAAAATGACAGCCATTATAATTGGCTGTCCACTTTTTAGAGGATAAGGTTGGCTGGTTAAAAAGGAAAATGAAAGCAATCTGAGAACAGGTAAAAGCAGCTCTGTAATAAGCACAGAGAAATAACATGAGCTGTCAGCTTGAGACTGTCCCCATAGTGTCTTGGCGATGCAGTCTGTGCTCTGAGTCTTACCCTGATGGCAATTGGATCTGAAAGGTATGTCCTCAGAACAGTGAATAGATGTCCAGAAAATGGAGCTGATTAACACTTGGCATGTTCTGGCTGGACTCCTACGTGGGGTGGTTTCAAAGCACAACCTTGCTGTTCTCTTCCCTCCGGTAGCAGAGTTGAAAGGGATAGAACTATATCTGCTCTGTGAGACGACAAGTTGGAGGGAATGGGATCAATAACTGCATTTAGAGATTACTCCGGGTTTCAAGAGGAGGACCTCTAATCCAAAAGCACCAGCTTGTCCTAAAGTTGCTATATCATTTCCCAATTAAAGGTCTGCAGGTAGCCCCAGTAAGGAAAACTACTGACCCTTGAAACTCAATCACATGCCCCTTAGTGTACTTAGTGTCTGAAGTAACATTACTTCAGACAGTACATTGTTTTGGCATAATGTCAATACATGCATATGTTTGAGATTTTTAACATGTTATATCATACATTGCAAATTGATAGACACACAATTTCCACAAAATCTTAATTCATTTCATAGATTACTCAGTGTTTGAAGACGTACAGTTGGCTACCTTTCAAACCCAATAACCAGCATGAAGTAGTTGTCACCTGCATTGTTCCTTGTTTTGTGTCTGTGTTCAATGCATGTCCCATCCTGTATTGATGTCATGCAGGCCACTCTTCAGTTCTGTGTCGTCAAACCCATCATGGCCGTCATCACCATCCTCCTACAGGCCTTTGGCAAATATCATGATGGAGACTTTAAGTGAGCACAACCTTTCATTCCATTCCATTTCACCCATTCAACTTCCCTTCGCATGCTCGCACTACTCATTGTGGATTTTACAATATGAGTATTCCATTTGGATGGAAATTCAGAAAGTGAATGTACATAGATCCCTACTAACGTCTGTATTGATCCTGTTCCCATCTACAGTGTGAATGGAGGATACCTCTACATCACCATCATCTACAACATCTCTGTCAGCCTGGCCCTGTACGCTCTCTTCATCTTCTTCTTCGCTACCAGTGACCTGCTGAGGCCTTATGAACCCGTGCTCAAATTCCTCACCATCAAATCTGTCATCTTCCTGTCCTTCTGGCAGGGTGCGTTGGTCCCTTACCTTGACTTAATATCAACAGATTCAAACCCTGATGGGGTTGGAAAAGTCTACAAAATACATTGTAATTGATACATTAGACTGGAGTAGCAGGTGAAGGTGTTGTCTTTTTGTCATTTAGGTATGTTGCTGGCCATCCTGGAGCGCTGTGGGGTCATCCCTAACGCCCTGTTTATCGACGGCCAGGAGGTGGGGGCCGGCACTGTGGCAGCAGGCTGGCAGAACTTCATCACCTGCATCGAGATGTTCTTCGCTGCTATCGCCCTGCGCTACGCCTTCACCTGCACCGTGTACCAGGAGAAGAAGAACGATCTACCAGGGACACACGGTAACTGTACTTCTACACGTCCATAGAGAGGGGAGGTATCTGTTGGAGCTGATGAAATGGTCATTAGGAGGGCTGGGAATTGCTGGACACGATATTACCACCATACTTGGGTGCCGATACGATATGTATTGCAATTCTCACGATTCTGTATGTATTGCGATTTGATACAGTGATTTCTTTGCAATTCAACGTTCCAAACATATGGCTCACCATATGTCTGCTGCAGAATTCCCCTTAAGTGTTCAATTGGGTTGCGATCTGGTGACCCCACACACACACTTTAAACCCCTTATGCTCCTCTGAGACCCCTTTTTCAAAGTCACCGAGCCATGGTAGACAAAATAATGGGATGTTAATTTATTAATTATCTCAGGAACCACACCTGTGTGGAAGCAACTGCTTTCAATATACTTTGTATCTCCCATTTACTCAAGTGTTTCCTTAATTTTGGAAGTTACCTGTAGGTGACAATGCAGTTTTCTGTCCCATTCCCTGGCTGTAAACAGGGAATGGGAAACGGGTCAGAGAGACATGGCAAGAGTGAACAGTGTGAACCAGGCAGGCCAGAGGTCAGCAGAGGAATGGTCTTCAGGGTGTTCATCATTACTCATGGCTCACAGGAAGGTTGCTAGCCCAGCACACTATAGAAAGAGCATTTCATAGCCTCGATACGCTTAATCGCAGGAACTAGCAGTACCGCTCTGACGTCAATACCTTTCACATGAGCAGAAGACAAATGGAGACCAAGGGAAAAGCCTTCTGCGGAGATATCAATCATCTCAGCTTGTTCCCTCCTGCAACAGCAGTCCTGCTGAGGCCTTGGGCTATAGGAGACAGACGTGCAGAAAGAAACGGAATCGCTGAATGCTGATGAAGTGTGAAATGTTTCCATGTCCATTACATTTGACCGGTAAAAGTGTTCTCTTCATGTTGCCGAGTGATCAAAAGAACCTTGTGACAAAATGAATAGTGATTTATCCCATGCTCGGCCTTCTTCGTGCTCCCGTACAAAATGTATTGTTAATTTTCCATAGTTGCTATTCATTTTAAAACTAATGGTAATGTAGCCGCCGAAAGTTAAGCAGCAAATTACATTTTTATTGTGGTCTAAACTTGTAAATGAAATGCAGCTGAAGCCAGACTATTCTCTGAGGAGTTTCCAAAAGTATGGTTTTGAAAGTTAATTTTCCCTCTCAAAGGGACGCATGGTGTTGGGGCTACATTTCTTATATGCCCCACAGAGTTGTTATTTTCTACCAAAGCACCAATTCAAAGGTCATAATTCAGTGCTATAGTATGTGACTGGACTGCATAAACATTACCTGAACCAGAAAGATTCCCATTAAGACTAGTCTAGCCTTTTGATATTGCTGCTGAGAGTTGTAGTCACAGCGCCATCCAACCCTCACTGGGCTGCGAAGTGTCAGAAGGTCATTCATGTGTGGTGTTTTCAATGCCTGTGGAGATTTGGGAGGCTTATATACCTCCAGGCTGTCCTCCTCCAACCCTGACTGAGGCCAGCCCTAGTTGCAACACAGGCCAGCTGTGAGGAGAAGCTCAGGAGAGCATGGCTAACCACTACTCTGACCCTGAAGCACAGCGGAACGCTCCGCCGTGCCACCTTCCCTCCAGAGACCTGGCCTAGACTGCACTGTCGCTGACCCTGAAACAGAAGGCTGCGTTGGTTCTGTCTGCACCGGACTGCTCCCGGGATGTTGGATGAGACACCCTGGTATTATAGGGTCAAGTATCAGCCTGGCCCACAGCTGGAGGGGCTCAGTCAGGGAAGTGACTGGGAAGGTAGACGGAGGAGAGGAAGCATCTTCCTCACTCCCACTAAATTGCTGCAGACCCCTTGTCATCTCTCTCTATGCTCTCATCCATCAACACAGAATAGATTAACACTAACAAGAGGTCCTCATGTGGTGGAACACTGGGCACAAGGACTGTGCAGTCTTAAAACCAATGAGTTTGCATGAGTGAGATTCGTATCAACTGTGATTCTGGACTAGGGAGTTTTTCCTAATGAGTCTCTGTCAGCACCTTGTCTTCAAAAATGGATGAATTTAGTTTTCATAAGCGGAACTACTCTTGTATTTCTCATGTTGTATATTGTATTTTCTATGGTTTGATATTCAGATCAAAGTTATGTCCTATAAACAAGTTAAATGACCATGTCAAAATGTGTCTGTTATGTACTTCTAGACAACATCGCCCCCATGCAGAGCATCTCCAGCGGTCTGAAGGAGACGATGAACCCTGGGGACATGGTCCAGGATGCCATCCACAACTTCTCCCCAGCCTACCAGCAGTACACCCAGCAGTCCACCCAGGAGGTGGTACAGCCCAGCCAGAACAACGGCAAGGCAGGCACAGGCGGCAGCAGCAAGAGCTTCAAGAAATCTGACAAAGTCCTGCTGATTATCTCTGATGACGAATTCTAAGGAGTCGCCCACCACCACGAGTATCCATGTCTTTGTTTCCTCACCACACCCAGGACAACACTGGCACCGCATATCCCACTGTCAGACCTGGCATCCGTCTGTGTGGTTCATTTTCATCTTCTTTCATTTCATTTCTTAAGATTAAATCTTTACTTTAGTCCTGGTTTTAAAGTAACTGTCCAGTGTTTCTATGAAATATGATCTATATATAATTCATTACAAAATTTGTGAAAGTTTTCCATCCAAAAATGTTTATGTATGCAGTTTTTCTGTGTTGGAATGGTGTCGGTGTACCCCAACAATAGAATGGTGAGGTAAAAATATTAATGTGAGTAGATAGCTGATTGGCCAGCTGAGGAGGATGACATCATCTATGAAATAGCAAGCATGTTTTAAACGGTCTGTTTGAAATAGAAGTTTGAGGTAAGATTTTTGAAGTGTTTTTCTCCAGCTGATGCTTTCGACACAATATTATTTGGGTACGAATTAAGAGAGTACCGGTATGAACTTTTAAAAGTGAGATTTTCACTGTACAGTTAATTTAATGAATAATTATAGCAGGAAAGATCAAGAAGGGGACCGAATGAAGATTTGAATAACCTTATGAGATGCCTTTTGTTTCTGCCTTGCTAGTCATGATACTATGGGAAAATAGCCTGTCTGCTGAGCCGTTTCAGACATGGCAGGTAGTGATGCAATTTTTATTTTGGTCTTTTCCCTGATCCTGGTTCGGTCTCTATCGTAGCAGTGACTGAGCTCTACTCTGGCCGCTGAAGTATGTACTCCACTCTCTCTGATTCATGGGAGTTTCAAATAGGAGCTGATTAATGTACGACTTCAGGAGGGAACCCAGGAATCGTGCCCGTCATGGCTGGCTCTGACACTTCAAGGACCATCTCTTGCATTTGTGTGTTTGAAGTATTTGCTCAGCAGTCCTCTGTTGGGTCTCCTGACGAACTGAATTATTTTTTCAAAGACACAACTGACTTTGGAGCAGGAACTTCAAACTCTAGACTTTGGCGCTTTGAAATCCTTTGTATCTAACATGCCACAGACAAATTGGAGGATAAGGCCGACTCCCACTAACTTGGAGGGTTGTGGTATTCTCATTAATTTTCTCAGCATGGATGTCAGTGTATAATTCAGCAGAGCTCTACAATGTTAACCCTAAAAAACATTTGCAGTATTGTAAATAGTTTGAGTAGAACCTTTATAGTTTCTGATGTTCGTATTATTGTTCCTTTCAATTCACTGAAGATAACATTTGTACAGCAATTGTTTGATTGGTTTAAATGTTAAATTATGCAGTGTACTTTGGTCTCAATGTTTAATTTTTAAAACATGTTTGCAGTTATGTTTACCTTAATGACAGTTTGATAAATTGCTATATTGTAAATAAGCTATGTAGTATTAACAATGTGTTTTCAGTGATTTCTGCAGATCAGTTTGATATTTCATTATATTTAAGTTGGTTTCATGTCATTAGAAAATATATATATTTTGTTTCTGTTTGTGGCAAATTGTGATAGAGGGACACCATCTACCCTATAATTTTGAACTGTGTTTAAGTTATGGAAATTATGTGCAATGTAATCACTTTTGCCATACCTTCATGTGCCAATTAATGCTGCCTTACTGGGAAAGCAGAAACAGATGTAGAGTTGGATATAAAGTGATCACTGAGATGTAGTGTAACTATAGTGTCTATTACTGAATTCTGGTTTATTTGGTTGTCACATTTTTGCACTCAGGTAAAATAAACGATTAAAGAAATGTTCCGGGACTCTTGCGACTACGAAATTATTTTTTGAAACCTCCAGTTTTGGCCTGGATGTGTCAATGTGTAGTTTATATATGCAAGAAAAAAAGGAATGTCTGCCACTCAGGTCAATCTGACGAAGATCCAACTCTGATTGAAACTTTGTCTTTATTGTGCATCTGATTTAAATCACCATGGGAGCATACTAGAGTTGCGCACATTCCTTTTGTCTTTGGTATGTTCTTCTGTCCTGCACCTGATAAGTTGGATGTGCATATATCTATTTTTTTCTATAGTTTACATTGGCACAATGTATACTGAACAAAAATATAAACAACATGTAACAATTTCAAAGATTTTACTGAGTTACAGTTCATATAAGGTAATCAATCAATTGAAATAAATATATTAGGCCCTAATCCATGAATTTCACATGACTGGGCAGGGGTGCAGCCATGGGGAGCCAGGCCCAGCCAATCAAAATTAGTTTTTCCCCAACCGAAGGGCTTTATTACAGACAGATCTACTCCTCAGCACCCGCACCTCCGGGTGTGACGGTCCCAGGCTGTGGTTGTGAGGCGAGTTGGGCGCACTGCTAAATTCTCTAAAACGACACTGGAGGCAGTTTATGGTAAAGACATGAACATTCAATTAAATTCTCTGGTAGATATTCCTGCAGTAAGCATGCCAATTGCACGCTCCTTCAAAACTTGAGACATATGTGGCACTGTGTTGTGTGCAAAACTGCACATTTTAAAGTGGCCTTTTGTTGTCCCTAGCACAAGGTGCACCTTTGTAATGATCATGCTGTTTAATCAGCTTCTTGATATTATCCACACCTGTCAGGTCGATGGATTACCTTGGCAAAGGATAAATGCTCACTAACAGCGATGTAAACAAATTTGTGGACCAAATTTGAGAGAATTAAGCTTTTTGTGCATTTGGAAGATGATTTATTTCAACTCATGGAACATGGGACTAACATTTTACATGTTGCATTTATACAGTGCATTTGGAAAGTATTCAGACCCCTTGACTTTTTCCACATTTTGTTACATTACAGCTTTATTTTTAAATGGATTAAATCGTTTTTTTCTCTCATCAATCTACACACAATAAACCATCATGACAAAGCAAAAACAGCTGGGGGGTTTTATACAAAAAAATGAACAAAATATCAAATTTACATAAGTATTCAAACCCTTTTCAGTACTTTATTGAAGCAACTTTTGAAGCAATTACAGCCTTGGGTCTTCTTGGGTATTATGCAACAAGCTTGGCACACCTGTATTTGGGGTGTTTCTCACATTCTTCTCTACAGATCCTCTCAAGCTCTGTCAGGTTGGATGGGGAGCGTCGCTGCACAGCTATTTTCAGGTCTCTCCAAAGATGTTAGATAGGGTTCAAGTCTGGGCCACTCAAGGACATTCAGAGACTTGTCCCGAAGTCATTCTTGCATTGTCCTGGCCTTGTGCTTAGGGTTGTTGCCCTGATGGAAGGCAAACCTTTGCCACAGTCTGAGGTCCTGAGCGCTCGGGAGCAGGTTTTCATCAAGGATCTCTCTGTACTTTGCTCCGTTCATCTTTCCCCTCGATCCTTTCTAGTATCCAGTCCCTGCCACTGAAAAACATCCCCACAGCATGAAGCTGCCACCACCATGCTTCACCGTAGGGGTGGTGCCAGGTTTCCTCCAGACATGACGCTTGGCATTCATGCCAAAGAGTTCAATCTTAGTTTCATCAGACCAGAGAATCTTGTTTTTCATGGTCTGAGAGTCCTTTAGGTGCCTTTTGGCAAACTCCAAGCGGGCTGTCATGTGCCTTTTACTGAGGAGTGGCTTCCATCTGGCCACTATACAATCAAGGCCTGATTGGTGGAGTGCTGCAGAGATGGTTGTCCTTCTGGAAGGTTCTCCCATTTCCACAGATTAACTCTCTGGTTCTTGATCACCTCCCGGACTAAGGTCCTTTTCCCCCGATTGCTCAGTTTGGCCAGGCGGCCAGCTCTAGGAAGAGTCCTGGTGGTTCCAAACTTCTTCCATTTAAGAATGATGGATGCCATTGTGTTCTTAGGGACCTTCAATGCTGTTGACATTTTTTGGTACCCTTCCACAGATCTTTGCCTCAACACAATCCTGTCTCGAAGCTGTATGCACTGTCAACTGTGGGACCTTGAATAGACAGGTGTGTGCTTTTCCAAATCATGCCTTATCAATTGAATTTACCACAGGTGGACTCCAATCAAGTTGTATAAACATCTCAAGGATGATCAATGGAAACAGGATGCAGCAGAGCTCAATTTCGAGTCTCATAGCAAAGGGTCTGAATAGTCACATAAATAAGGTATTTCCGTTTTTTATTTTTAATACGTTTGCAAACATTTCAATAAAACGTTTTCGCTTTGTCATTAAGGGGTATTGTGTGTAGATTGATGTTTTTACTTTTTTTTAATCCATTTTAGAATAAGGCTGTAACGTACCAAAATGTGGAAAAGGGAAGAGGTCTGAATATCAAATCAAATCAAATTTATTTATATAGCCCTTCGTACATCAGCTGATATCTCAAAGTGCTGTACAGAAACCCAGCCTAAAACCCCAAACAGCAAACAATGCAGGTGTAAAAGCACGGTGGCTAGGAAAAACTCCCTAGAAAGGCCAAAACCTAGGAAGAAACCTAGAGAGGAACCGGGCTATGTGGGGTGGCCAGTCCTCTTCTGGCTGTGCCGGGTAGAGATTATAACAGAACATGACCAAGATGTTCAAATGTTCATAAATGACCAGCATGGTCAAATAATAATAAGGCAGAACAGTTGAAACTTGAGCAGCAGCACAGTCAGGTGGACTGGGGACAGCAAGGAGCCATCATGTCAGGTAGTCCTGGGGCACGGTCCTAGGGCTCAGGTCCTCCGAGAGAGAGAAAGAAAGAGAGAATTAGAGAGAGCATATGTGGGGTGGCCAGTCCTCTTCTGGCTGTGCCGGGTGGAGATTATAACAGAACGTGGCCAAGATGTTCAAATGTTCATAAATGACCAGCATGGTTGAATAATAGTAAGGCAGAACAGTTGAAACTGGAGCAGGAGCATGGCCAGGTGGACTGGGGACAGCAAGGAGTCCTCATGTCAGGCAGTCCTGGGACATGGTCCCAGGGCCCAGGCCAGCCAAAACTGGAGCAGCAGCATGGCCAGGTGGACTGGGGACAGCAAGGAGCCATCATGTCAGGTAGTCCTGGGGCATGGTCCCAGGGCCCAGGTCCTCCGAGAGAGAGAAAGAAAGAGAGAAGGAGAGAATTAGAGAACGCACACTTAGATTCACACAGGACACCTGAATAGGACAGGAGAAGTACTCCAGATAAACAAACTGACCCTAGCCCCCCGACACATAAACTACTGCAGCATAAATACTGGAGGCTGAGACAGGAGGGGTCAGGAGACACTGTGGCCCCATCCGAGGACACCCCCGGACAGGGCCAAACAGGAAGGATATAACCCCACCCACTTTGCCAAAGCACAGCCCCCACACCACTAGAGGGAAATCTTCAACCACCAACTTACCATCCTGAGACAAGGCCGAGTATAGCCCACAAAGATCTCCGACACGGTACAACCCAAGGGGGGACCCAGACAGGCCGACCACAACAGTGAATCAACCCACCCAGGTGACGCACCCCCCCCCAGGGACGGCACGAGAGAGCCCCAGCAAGCCAGTGACTCAGCCCCGTAACAGGGTTAGAGGCAAAGAATCCCAGTGAAAAGAGGGGAACCGGCCAGGCAGAGACAGCAAGGGCGGTTCGTTGCTCCAGAGCCTTTCCGTTCACCTTCCCACTCCTGGGCCAGACTACACTCAAGACCCACTGAAGAGATGAGTCTTCAGTAAAGACTTAAAGGTTGAGACCGAGTTTGCGTCTCTGACATGGGTAGGCAGACCGTTCCATAAAAATGGAGCTCTATAGGAGAAAGCCCTGCCTCCAGCTGTTTGCTTAGAAATTCTAGGGACAATTAGGAGGCCTGCGTCTTGTGACCGTAGCGTACGTGTAGGTATGTACGGCAGGACCAAATCAGAGAGGTAGGTAGGAGCAAGCCCATGTAATGCTTTGTAGGTTAGCAGTAAAACCTTGAAATCAGCCCTTGCTTTGACAGGAAGCCAGTGTAGAGAGGCTAGCACTGGAGTAATATGATCAATTTTTTTGGTTCTAGTCAGGATTCTAGCAGCCGTATTTAGCACTAACTGAAGTTTATTTAGTGCTTTATCCGGGTAGCCGGAAAATAGAGCATTGCAGTAGTCTAACCTAGAAGTGACAAAGAAGCATGGATTAATTTTTCTGCATCATTTTTGGACAGAAAGTTTCTGATTTTTGCAATGTTACGTAGATGGAAAAAAGCTGTCCTCGAAATGGTCTTGATATGTTCTTCAAAAGAGAGATCAGGGTCCAGAGTAACGCCGAGGTCCTTCACAGTTTTATTTGAGACGACTGTACAACCATTAAGATTAATTGTCAGATTCAACAGAAGATCTCTTTGTTTCTTGGGACCTAGAACAAGCATCTCTGTTTTGTCCGAGTTTAATAGTAGAAAGTTTGCAGCCATCCACTTCCTTATGTCTGAAACACATGCTTCTAGCGAGGGCAATTTTGGGGCTTCACCATGTTTCATTGAAATGTACAGCTGTGTGTCATCCGCATAGCAGTGAAAGTTTACATTATGTTTTCGAATAACATCCCTAAGACGTAAAATATATAGTGAAAACAATAGTGGTCCTAAAACAGAACCTTGAGGAACACAGTTGATTTGTCAGAGGACAAACCATTCACAGAGACAAACTGATATCTTTCCGACAGATAAGACCTAAACCATACTTTCTGAATGCACTATATTTTTGTTCAGTGTATGAGCAGAATAACTGTCTTACCTTAATTAGGTAACACCTCCAAAACAAAGGTCATGTGGTTTGGTAAGAAGAATGCCCCTCTCCCCACAGGTGTGATTACTACCTCTGAGGGTTTAGAGCTTGAGGTAGTCACCTCATACAAGTACTTGGGACTATGGATAGACAGTACACTGTCCTTCTCTCAGCACCTCATTGTAGATTAAAGGGTGATTTCTCATTTAACTAGTACATTTTTAAAAAATTAAAAAGGAAATCTAATCTACCGTACTGTATAGAATAGACCTTTGGGGGAAGGATTGTTGACATTTGACATTTGTAACTAAAAGCGTAATTGAGAAATAATACGAACTCCAAAAAGCAAATATTTGTGTCAAATGAAGCTTTACTGCTTGCTCTGAATATATGGGTAGTATTTAGATTTCTTACATTAATTTATTAATATTGAAAAATATAAACATGAATATAGAAAACATGCAAATATTTATATATATCATTGAGCATACTATTGATTTACCTTTATTTAACCAGGCAAGTCAGTTAAGAACACATTCTTATTTTCAATGAAGGCCTGGGAACAGTGGGTTAACTGCCTGTTCAGGGGCAGTACAACAGATTTGTACCTTGTCAGCTCGGGGGTTTGAACTCGCAACCTTCCGGTTACTAGTCCAACGCTCTAACCACTAGGCTACGCTGCCGCTATACTTTATGAACATATTAATTTTCCAGAGTGGGATCTCTGCTAGTTTTAAGGTTTTGACCTTTTGCCTACTGTACCAATTTCTCTGTAGAAAATGTAACCAATCATAGACCTCCTTTTACTTGTATCACTGCACATCCTGAAAATCACCAACAGAAGGCGATCATTTTTTGTCCATTTACACATTCTCTCAGTTGGTAACGCTTACAAAACTTACTGAAATTGAGCAAAACGTGTAGAATATTTGTAACCAGGATATGACAGCGACTTCTACATTGGCCACTTATATTATGGACATTTTCGGAAATGACAATGCAAAAATTGTAAAAAACGAAAATCCTATTTGTAGCACCTTTAAAGGAGACCTGGGTAAGGCCAAATTGTTATAAATATGCCAACATTGATTCATTATTTCTCTATTAGGCTTTGAAATAAATGTCAAATATTTGTCAACAATCCTTCCCACACAGGACCTTTCTATGGATTCAAATTTGTGAACATGCCCAAAAATCATGGTCTTTTTTGTCCTGGTTTCGTGAGGAATCACACTATAGTGTTTGAAATCATTCAAGGAGTTAAACAGACCATTTTCTTTAACGAGGAAAAAAGCTTTATTTAAAAGTACAAAAACAGACACAAGATCACATCGTCTATTTACAGGAATAATTTACCTCCTTGTTTTCAATCGAAACAGAAACAAGAAGTATTATTTGTACAGGAGGGTATTTCATTAACTCAAAATGTAAATAAATGAATGTAAATCAAATAATTTAGATGTTGAAAATACAAATTATGGAAAATCAATCAAATAAATATTGAAGTTCAAATCAAATACATACTAGTAGCAGAGTAATGAAAGGTCACAAAGGGTACGGATTCTCTTCAAAGTGTTCCCTCATTATTTTATTTTTACTCACCTTCAGCTAGAAAGCGGTATAATAGGACTGATCATGCCTCATTAACTACCACAAACTAGACAAATTAGCATCTAATCTTATGTCGTGTCTGTGCATTAAAACTTGAGATCCCATTCATTGTGAAAGTCCACACGATAACTTAAAAAAAAAAAAAAGTTAACATACAATTGTGTCATACAAGGTGGAAGATGGTGAGTGAAAGTATAACATCCATTGTATTACAACTGTTATTCTTTCACCCACCACCACCACCATGTTTACTCATTTGAATGTTGACTTGTACAAAGTACTAATTTGGAGCAGCATACTTTATATGTCATGGAACTTTTTTTTAAACTAATTTATAAGTACATCTGCTGAACATAGGAGATTTAACATGTATGTTCTATGTGCGTTTATGGTAAATAGCTTGTAGGACTGACAGAGCAAATAGAGGAAAGATGTGTAGGCCTACATAAAACATAACGTAGATATAAATCAGGTGAAGAACATAATAATTTAACAGCGCCAGTCTAAAAGGCAACATATAGCAAAATGTACAAGATAAACATTTAAAAGTGCCCACTTGCTTTCTGAACCATGTATCCAATTACCTTACCGTTGCATTATAATGGCTCATATCAGAGAAGATCAATCAACCATGGCAGAAATACATCTTATCTACATTGCCCTCTAGTTGCTAGCAGTTTCATTACAGTGCCCTGTGCATATGAATTTGCCCACGTCAATGTTAAATCAAACTCTTGGAGCAAAGTTCTTTATTTCTAGATTGAGGGTACTGAGGGATAACACAGCCACCTGCTGTGCAGGAAGAGCATAACTACTAGTGCTTCCATACTCCATCTTCAGCTGGCAGAGCCATGGGTAGATGTGTATGAACCTTTAGTGAGTTTTAATACAACTAGGGAGGAAAATGCAGCTTGGGGTACATAGAAATTCATCTACCTTGTTGGATGTTTATTTTGACACAAAAGTACATGTTTTGCACTCGAATATGAGTCATACAATAATATATAGACAATATTGTGGCTTTGTTTACAACAGAATTGAATGAAATTGAAAGCAATAACTAAATGGATAAAATTATTAAATTGATATGCAATTGGATTGCAAGTCTCCAAAACAATTTGGTCAATAATGTGCTTATTCACAGCATTTATAAAGATTACCAGCAGAGGTCAGTGTAAAGTTCAGAAAAGGGTGCTAAATATTTCAAGTGTTTTCTCTTCCTCAACATTAATTTCATAACTAGCATTCTGCTGTATATTCTCCTCCAAATTGTAATACTTGTATCTGTTTCATAGCTGTCACAAAAGCATCAACTCAAACTTCAAAAGTCTTGGAGTTTAGCAATGTGATACAAACGTAACTTCCTTATAATAGCATGTGGGCATATGGCAATTAGCTACCAAAGTAAGTCTTTCCCATCAAAATATACCCAATCCACCTACTCTAAAACAGCCGTGAGTGTAAACACAGAGCCTAATTTGCAGACTAGCCGAGGGTAGTTTGCAGGTAATAATTATGAACTGACCTTAAAAAGACAAAAATACAACTATAAAGTCAGCAGAATAGATTCCTTATGATTTAATTGATGCTATAGATAATAATTGAACTATCCTGCTAAGATAGGCCAATAAATAAGAATAATTTTACGTCAGAGGATGATTACAAGATCACACCACTCCCTGGTATTTAATATCCCTATAATAAAGCAACAATTATAGAAAAATACACACATATAAAAACACAGGAATTAAGGTGTAGTAACAAATATACCAAATGAAAACACAACATGAGAATGATAAGAGCACAGCAATGGCCCTGCCTGAAATAGCAGAGAGCCATGCAGCAGCTAAGTCCCCCTTCGTGATCTTTATAGCTAAGAAACAGGGGAGGAGGAGAAGTCATGTCCACTAGGGTAAGAGAAAACCTTGACAAGAGCCAACTCTAGACTTCACTCGTGACTAACTTCGATAAGGGCTGAAATGCAAGAATTATAGATTCTAGATAAGTATGTAGAACTGAAACTTATAACCATCAAAAAGTATACTCAACCTGTGCTTGTTTATGGGTAACATTTGAAGCTAAATGTGCCATTGAATGTGGTCATGACACCATTCCTAGAGTTTTTTTTTTCTCTTGAGTTTTATACCAGGATTCCTCTTACCCAAGAGTCTGTGTCAAAAGCATATGTTCAATGTCTACTGTTTCAGAGTTACCAACACCGGCAGCAGCACTTTCAGACGACCCAACAGTAGGAATGATTTCTAAGATGACGGAGTTCTTTATGTCAAGTGACAGGAGGCAGTTGAGAGCTTCGATTTTCCTTCTCTTGCATTGAAACTAAAAGGCTCTAGCTTAAGGCTATAATATACAGGAATTCATTGAATTGCATTTCATTTGTCAAGGCAGCTCCCATTATCACTACATCCAATATGGATTACCTACCATAAAATATGGCATAGCATGGAGAGGATAGTTCAGAGGCAAAAGATCATAGGTAAGTGCTCGTCTTAATAACATAAAATAGTTATAAACTGGCTGCAACTTTAGCAATTCTGGGATAGACCACAAACTATGATCAGCATCATACAATCTCCCATTGCTAAAGTAATACCAGAATGGAATGCGGTATTTCCCAAAAAGATGCTTCAGGTGTCCTATGATTTTAGATGTAAATGTGCAGCTATACGATTTGTAACATTTGCAAAGCAAGTGATTTTGGTACTTTTACACTGTGATCTAACAGTTTCATAGTAAGTGCCGTTCAATGATCTGTAAATTTGTCTGATGTAGCCTAATTTGTATTTTACTTGTACTGTAGATTTAGTTCCTCAGCTGTAAGGAGGATAACGCATGAGTATGTTTGTATTCTAAAATGTAGGCTATGCTATAATGCTATATACCTGCACGTTGAATCTACAGTCTAAACCAGATAAAAGTTTTCCAATGTCAAAAGGGCCTGGTTCATCCAGCTAAACATACTTGGTCAGTTATCAAATATATACAGTGGGGCAAAAAAGTATTTAGTCAGCCACCAATTGTGCAAGTTCTCCCACTCAAAAAGATGAGGCCTGTAATTTTCATCATAGGTACACTTCAAATATGACAGACAAAATGAGAAAAAAAAAATCCTGAAAATCACATTGTAGGATTTTTTATGAATTTATTTGCAAAGTATGGTGGAAAATAAGTATTTGGTCAATAACAAACGTTTCTCAATACTTTGTTATATACCCTTTGTTGGCAATGACAGAGGTCAAACGTTTTCTGTAAGTCTTCAAAAAGGTTTTCACACACTGTTGCTGGTATTTTGGCCCATTCCTCCATGCAGATCTCCTCTAGAGCAGTGATGTTTTGGGGCTGTTTCTGGTCAACACAGACTTTCAACTCCCTCCAAAGATTTTCTATGGGGTTGAGATCTGGAGACTGGCTAGGCCACTCCAGGACCTTGAAATGCTTCTTACGAAGCCACTCCTTCGTTGCCCGGGCGGTGTGTTTGGGACCATTGTCATGCTAAAAGACCCAGCCACATTTCATCTTCAATGCCCTTGCTGATGGAAGGAGGTTTTCACTCAAAATCTCACGATACATGGCCCCATTCATTCTTTCCTTTACACGGATAAGTCGTCCTGGTCTCTTTGCAGAAAAACAGCCCCAAAGCATGTTGTTTCCACCCCCATGCTTCAAAGTAGGTATGGTGTTCTTTGGATGCAACTCAGCATTCTTTGTCCTCTAAACACAACGAGTTGTGTTTTTACCAAAAATTTATATTTTGGTTTCATTTGACCATATGACATTCTCCCAATCTTATTTTGGATCATCCAAATGCGCTCTAGCAAACTTCAGATGGGCCTGGACATGTACTGGCTTAAGCAGGGGGACACGTCTGGCACTGCAGGATTTGAGTCCCTGGCGGCGTAGTGTGTTACTGATGGTAGGCTTTGTTACTTTGTCCCAGCTCTCTGTAGGTCATTCACTAGGTCCCCCCGTGTGGTTCTGGGATTTTTGCTCACTGTTCTTGTGATCATTTTTCACCCCACGGGGTGAGATCTTGCGTGGAGCCCCAGATCGAGGGAGATTATCAGTGGTCTTGTATGTCTTCCATTTCCTAATAATTGCTCCCACAGCTGATTTTTTCAAACCAGGCTGCTTACCTATTGCTGATTCAGTCTTCCCAGCCTGGTGCAGGTCTACAATTTTGTTTCTGGTGTCCTTTGACAGCTCTTTGGTCATGGCCATAGTGGAGTTTGGAGTGTGACTGTTTGAGGTTGTGGACAGGTGTCTTTTATACTGATAAGTTCAAACACGTGCCATTAATACAGGTAAAGAGTGGAGGACAGAGGAGCCTCTTAAAGAAGAAGTTACAGGTCTGTGAGAGCCAGAGATCTTGCTTGTTTGTAGGTGACCAAATACTTATTTTCCACCATCATTTGCAAATAAATTCACTAAAAATCCTACAATGTGATTTTCTGGAGAAAAAAAATCTAATTTTGTCTGTCATAGTTGAAGTGTACCTATGATGAAAATGACAGGCCTCTCATGTTTTTAAGTGGGAGAACTTGCACAATTGGTGGCTGACTAAATACTTTTTTGCCCCACTGTATTGTTTTTTTTGTTTTTTTTTACGGTTATCAAGCTGCCCTTGAAATTGGAAATATAAAAGCTTAAATTATTGAACATACTGCATGAGTGTGACAAAAAAAGAATATTACTGAGAGATCATTCCTAGATCAGTTTAAGGCAAAAGCTTCAATGCCTCAATTTCCATTGAGACATTAGTATATACTCTCATATACAGAAGAAAGAAGGCTTTTAGGCTTAGATCAGCGTTTTTTTGTGTTATTTAAAATATTCATAATGTATTAATACGGTAATTATTACAATAATATATTACTTTATACTCTGTAAATGCAAGATACCACAGGCATCAGAGCGGTCTCAGACCAGTGCTGCCATCACAGGGTATAATATCAAGTACCCACTCGCACTGTAGTATGAGCTAATCTCTGCCGTCAGTCAGAGAGGCCCAATGCCCTGCCGGTGCTGGGGAGGTTGTGGCACAGTGCACAGACAATGTAGATTATGTACAGTATGTGAGAGAAAGAGAGTAGAGAATGAATGCAGCATCATGTTGTTATCATCACACAGAGCTTGTGGCCACCCCACCCCCTTCCCTCAGTCGAATTACTGAGCTTCCTCTCAGCATGGGTCGGGTGCCATTGGTTTCAGGCTGGATCGGGTCGGAACCGGTAAGGACCAGGCGGGACGGGGAGACGAGAGCCCAGTCCTGTCAGCACTAGGAGGGGGCTGAGAAGGAGGTTGGGCTGGAGTTGTGGTTGTTAGTAGACTTGATGATGGTGATAACGCTGGTGGTGGCCACCTTGCCTGGTGAGAGAGGACCACATGTGACAGTCCGGGCAAAGCACTGCAGGGCCTCATACTTGGCGCGTAGGGCATCCAGCTCTAGCCTCATGCTGGCGTTCTCCCGGGCCAACTTGTCTACCTCGTGCTGCAGCTCCTGCTTCTGCCTCTCCAGCTCCTCCTTCTGGGTGACCCGCTTGATGCGGCAGCTGGCGGCGTAGCCGCGATTCTTCAGGGTCCTCCGCCGCTGCTTCAGCCGCACCACGTCCTCCTTGGTCAGCCCGCGCAGGTGTGTGTTGAGCTCACGCACCGACATGACCACCAGCTCATCATCACTGAGGGCCGGGGCATTCTCACCCACCTCCTTCTTAACCTGCAAGAGAGGCAGCCATTGATGAGAGTCTGGCCCTTTCCTGAACTCATCATTCACATTAAACATAGTGTACGAATACAAAATTACCTTTAAAGTCTTGTTTGCTTTAAACTGAGTCGTCATACCCTGCATGCATAAACTGGCCAGAATCCCACAGATGTCAACACTGCAAAACAAAGAAGGGAAAATTGTGATTGGAATAAAAAAAATGTATTCAAATATATTTGTATACATAATATAGTGTATTCGTTGTGAAATTAAAGTGTCGGTTATGAGTGTAGCCAAGTTCAGAAACAGCCATCCTAAGAAGCCACTCCCCTTTCCCAAGAAATCTATCGATGAGATCCCACAACAACATTCCTGTGTTAGTTACGTCTCCGCAACCAGCTCAGTAGATTCTCTAGTAACAGAGACTGCCAGCAGAGGTCAGCATAACACTGAAAGATGATAATGAATATACAGACTGTTGGGCAAACCTGTTTACTTGCTGCTGTAGGGAGGGCCCTCACAATGTAGTTCACTAGACCATAGCAAGACCGCAAGAATAGAAACAGGTCAGCTCTCACCACACAGCTTGTCTGAGCCCTCTGCTTAGAAACTGGGCATGGGCTATTTTGGTCAAAGTCGTTTTTAGAAAAAGGCCTATCTGAACACTACAGTGAAACATGCCCTTGAGACTGCTGCCATGGCTTAAAAGAGAGAGAGACTGCTGTGTGCCTGACTGTGAATAAAAGCCCACATTCTCCCAAGGCTCCATTTCAGCACCCTGACTTGCTCCCTAAGCAACGGCTGCCATGGAAACACCCTGCAAATGGGTGTGGGTGTATAGTCACATGGTCATCCAAAGGGTAAACAAGTCTCATTCATAACCCTGTCATACACATGGTAGAAATTACAAGGGCAGGTCAGTTTGAAGAACTAAGTGAGGATCACCAATAGTTTAGGGAGTGTGTACAATAACAGTCTCATAAACTCTGAACAATGCATAGTCTCTTCCATTTTAGATACAGTACTATTCAACCTAACATGGCCTACATTGACCCATATGAGTCTCCTCTTTATAACACAGAACATATGCCTATGTCAACAGTAAAACTACCCAACAAACACAAGCTTACATTTATGGTCATACTGAACTTCACAGTCCTGTAGATATGTGGGAAATTCCTGAAGATCGTGTGACAGAGGAATAGTTTCCCTTACAGTCATGGGTGTATTTTTGTAGTGAGACAATGTACTCTATTTCATTTAGGACTTGAGTCTGGTTGTCTGGCTCATATTACACTTGGCTTTCCTGAGCTGCTACATGCCCTTATTTAACGCTGCTGGGTATATTTAGCTCACTGTGCTGCTGACACAAAATTCTGCCAGCTAAACAATTTAGGTGAACATGTGATAAGCGATACCTCATTAAGAGGCCAAATATTCCATCCGGCGCTTTGAGGTGCACTTTCCCGAACAAGATACAACAACCCAAAGGGTGAGGTTTTAATGACTATTCCTTTAGCGAAGTTCATCTCATGCCCCTGGAAATAAATATAGATCGCTGATCACAGCCGTTTCTGACAGCTGTTGCTGGGTTGACCTTGTGTTGAAGAGCTGAAGTGGTTGCACTGTATCTACAATAGAAATACTGTTCTTGCATCGAAAGTCGTAGAGCTCCTAAGTGGAAAGGGGCAGAATGCCAAGTGATTGGTCGGATGATAATGGAAGGTTCACTGGCTTTGGCACTGAAGCAGAACAGATCACTAATAAGTTCTTAGTCGGCCATCTGTTTTGTCTTTTTGTAAAACCACACCGGAGGTACAGCCTATGCCTGGCCGCATGTTTCTGTAATGAAGGGATACATGAATGTGGAGGGTGTACACTCACACACTCCTAACTTGGAGAATAAACCAATAGATGACTCTGTTTTGTGTGGATTTAAGAACCACATGACAGCATGTTCGGTGAACCATCACGTCTGATTACTTGTTTTGGCCATCCCCTTTGAACCGCATTTGAAATTCACTTGGGTTTTCAACTTAACTATAGGAAAAAGAGTAGAGAAAGGCATACAGCATTGCCTTATTTTGGCACATGTATGCAACTTTGAATCCAACACTGCACAGCCAGCCAAAAATGTAAGACAATGTTCCAGCAAGTTGGCTGAAAGAGCCTGTTTTGAACTGTTGCATCAAGGGGAGACCCTGGGTAATATTGCGTGTGACTCGAATATCATTACATTTACATTTAAGTCATTTAGCAGACGCTCTTATCCAGAGCGACTTACAAATTGGATGAAATGGGGATGTAAAAAGGCCTCACTCTCCATACACGGGGTGCTCAAGCTTTACAGCTCAGAGGCCACGTTGTTTCCTTCAAATCCCTTCTGCATGTGCTCCTCTCTGTTTTAGCAAATGGCACTAGGTCGAGCTCTTCGGATCCCACTTTGCGGCTTTCCGTCTTCCAGAGAGGAAAAGAGCAGTAATGTTCCAAGGCCAAATCCCTGTTTTGATCATCTTTCAGGACGAGCAACAGGCACATTTTACAATTCAGTACCGCTTTTGACTGTGCACATATTTCCCTTTTCACCTTTTTGAGTGCTTCTACTCGTGTCGGAGAAGACCTCAAAGTAAAGCCATAGAATGTGGCTTAAGTGTGGATAACAGAACCACATTCCTGACTGAGCACACACACACACCACACACACACACACACACACACACACACACACACACACACACACACACACACACACACACACACACACACACACACACACACACACACACACACACACACACACACACACACACACACACACACACACACACACACAAAAGAGACCCCAAGATTCATTTGGGAGGATAAATGCATTCAGAATATGTCCTGTGTAATGCACCCATCTATGGAAGGGGGGCTTATCTATTCAGATGTAAAGATATCGCTGTAAAATCTTCCAAATGTCTGAAACTCAGATGTGTCTCATATCGAAGTCTAACAACAGCCAGAATTAATCAAGTGTTGACGACTAACAGGAATAAATAGTACTATCCCTAACCAAATAACTTAGTTAGACAACACTGTTAAGTTTTCATGATGAAAGAGGGAGCATTTACACACAAGGTGGTGGCTAAACAGATGGAAAATATAAAATATTTGCTGGCCACAGGAAAGGTCTGATGATTTCAGCGCCATATTTCATCAGCTCACATAGTCCAGATCATGAGGAAATTACTCATCGTATCAACTCACACAAGTCCAACTGACAAGATTACTGTAGGCTCCGGATGCAGCCCACTGCTAATAATCACTGTTCTCTGCCCGATTGAACTCTTGGAAAGAGTGAACATAACCTTTGTCATAGTTTGTTGTTTAGTCATTCAGTGTAATTGACATCAATGACTTACTCAAAGCTTGAGCCAAGAACTAGGGCTACAGCTTTGCTAAAATACTCTAGAATGAGTTTTACCAAGGTGCATATTAAATCAGCACCACAGTATCAGCCCAGGCAGTAACCATTAATAATGGATGAATAACTGCCTATTTAAGTACTGATTGTGACCTGGCTAGAATAACAAGCCAATAAACTGCAGGCCTGTTATGGTATTAGTCCAGAGACAATGTGTGAAATGTGACTCCGTTTAGTTTTTGTCATTCAGACCTCAGCTCAAATTCAAGTCTGTGTGCTTGGGTTATGACAGGTACTGCTCTGGGGCGCGCCGTTTTGCTAGAATAAAGAGCACATCAAAGAAGTGAGTGCTCAGGTCCCAGTGATAGATGAAATGTTGGCTTGTCTTGGCTACTTGTTTTCCTTCTCTTTTCTATTCGTTTTGGAGTTTGGGTTTGGTGGAAAACAGATACGCTATGTTCCTCTGAGAGAGGAGAGAGAGCTTGATGGAGCTCCCCTCTGTACAGAATGTCTCCTCGGTTTGCTCAGGGAGTTGGGGAGAAGAGAGCCTTCCTCCAGACTATGCTGTGGTGGTGCACTCTGCTCTGCACTCCAGCGCAGCACATTCGGAGGGATGTTATGTAAAGGAAATGGAGAGCATAGCCGAGCCATGAGTCATGCTGTTTACTGGTAAGAACTAGGACGAGCGGCAGGGAATCACACCCTCCCAAACTGACGTTTCCTGGAAAATCACGTTGTTCCGCAGGGCAGAAGGAAAAGTACAGGAAACGGCTGGCATACCCGCCGGAACTTTTTTGCGGAAAAGGGAGGAGAGGTAGATCTCTGAGCGAAGCGACTTTCCAACTGGGGACATAGGGATTGAAAAGAATGTCAAGTATGCACACAACAAAGACAAAGCTGTCCAGTTATTACCTAACTAAAGCCATTCCATAGTACACATTGAATAACACTGAAAATCAATGAGGAAAAAAAATACTATACTAAAAATACTATTACATTTTCCAACTTCAAATCACAAAGGAGTTTAGGAGTCATAAGTTGTTAATATTCTTATTCAGTCTGACTACCCAAGTTCTCAGATGTAAAAGTGAGAAAGTTCAGGACATTTCTCCTTGTTTACTGTATACCACCTAATACCATAATTACAAAAACAAGACACTTTACTCGAGACTATCCTTCCACACCCCAGGCCACAGTGTGGCGAGAGCATTGGTCTGAGATCCAGGAAGTCATCCAGAAAAGCAGGAATAGGCTGGGTGCAGATCCTGGTGGTTGGTACAACACAGGCACCTAAGAGGCACTTGTGGAGAGATGCCAATGTATATCTCTCCATGCTTCGGTGTAAACCTGTTAACGGGACTGTTAAACTGTACATGTAATACAGTACTGTAAATATTTTGGTTGTCTGTCATGTCTATGTAATTCTTATGACACAGTCTTTGTCTCTAGAAATCAATTATCAGAACACATAGTAAGGAAATTAAGTTAAACGCTTCACAGTTAAAAGTAACTTTATACATAAAAATATCTGGCTTTGGTTTCCTTTTGAGTCATACCTTTTCACTAACCACAGTCATTTCACAACACACTGCAAAACCCACAATGACAACTGTTGCGTTCTCTTCCACCCCCTGAACACTCAATACTATGAAAACTGTGAGCATCATTAACCATTATGAGTATGTATACACCATATTGTCATGCTGAAATATTGGGTAGGGAAGTGAGAGAGCAGAAGATGATAGGCCCTCTCTCCTCCTCCAGACATCACATTGGTAACCAAGCCACATGTTAACCTCATAACAGAGCATGGATTTGATGCACTTGGTGTGGGAGGTCACCACCACCACATATACAGTTGAAGTCAGAAGTTTACATACTGAGTTTAAATGTGTTTGGCTAAGGTGTATCCCAGTTCCTGACATTTAATACTAATACAGATTCCCTGTCTTAGGTCAGTTAGAATCACCACTTTATTTTAAGAAAGTGAAATGTCAGAATAATAGTAGAGATTGATTTATTTCAGCTTTTATTTCTTTCATCACATTCCCAATGGGTCAGAAGTTTACATACACTCAATTAGTATTTGGTAGCATTGCCTTTAAAATTGTTTAACTTGGATCAAACGTCTCAGGTAGCCTTCCACAAGCTTCCCACAATAAGTTGGGTGTATTTTGGCCCATTCCCCCTGACAGAGCTGGTACAACTGAGTCAGGTTTGTAGGCCTCCATGCTCACACACACTTTTTCAGTTCTGCCCACAAATAGGATTAGGATTGAAGTCAGGGCTTTGTGATAGCCACTCCTATACCTTGACTTTGTTGTCCTTAAGCCATTTTGCCACAACTTTGGAAGTATGCTTGGGGTCATTGTCCATTTGGAAGACCCATTTACGACCAAGCTTTAACTTCCTGACTGATGTCTTGACATGTTGCTTCAATATATCCACATAATTTTCCTCCCTCATGATGCCATCTATTTTGTGAAGTGCACCAGTCCCTCCTTCAGCAAAGCACAACCACAACATGATGTTGCCACTCCTGTGCTTCACGGTTGGGATGGTGTTCTTTGGCTTGCAAGCCTCCCCCTTTTTTCTCCAAACATAACAATGTTCATTATGGCCAAACAGTTGTATTTCAGCCCAGAGGACATTTCTCCAAAAAGTACGATCTTTTGTCCCCGTGTGCAGTTGCGAACCGTAGTCTGGATTTTTTATGTCGGTTTTGCAGCTGTGGCTTCTTTTTTTGTTAAGCAGCCATTCAGATTATGTCGATAAAGGACTCGTTTTACTGTAGATATAGATATTTTTGTACCTGTTTCCTCCAGCATCTTCACAAGGTCCTTTGCTGTTGTTCTGGGATTGATTTGCACTTGTCACACCAAAATACGTTCATCTCTAGGAGACAGAATGTGTCTTCTTCCTGAGCGGTATGGCGGATGCGTGGTCCCATGGTGTTGCTTGTACAGATTAACATGGTACTTTCAGGCATTTGGAAATTGCTCCCAAGGATAAACTAGATTTGTGGAGGTCTACAATTTTTTGTCTGAGGTCTTGGCTGATTTCTTTTGATTTTACCATGATGTCAAGCAGAGAGGGACTGAGTTTGAAAAGTTCAAATGTAGACATGCAATCAGCACCAAAATATGAAATTGATAAGGATTTCTTCTCTTTGTTAATTTTATAAAGCTGAGCAATGGGACCGAGGCAGAGAAAAAAAATCAGCATAGCAACAAGCTTTTTTTGTGTGAGTGTCATCTAAAAATGATTGCTTTGACAGCAGGCCCGTAGATTCAATTTCATATTGACCTGTGACACTGCGGCTTCCAAAAGAGATTCTGCTGAACCAGGGCCAACTATGGCACTCGCGCTACTGTCATACCAGGGTATAGGATAAATACTGAAATCACTGACACAGCACTAACAATTTGTTAGCGGGACTATCACTTGTTTTCCAACAGGACAATGACCCAAAACACACCTCCAGGCATATTAATCCCCATGATTTTGGAATGAGATGTTCGAGGAGCAGATGTCCACATACTTTTGAAGTGTATTTAGGCATGACATAACAAGACATTTCAGCTTTCATTTTTACTTAACTTGTAAACATATATATTTTTTTAAACAAATTTAAACAAACATAATTCCAATGTACCCCTTTTACCAAAGAGCACAATCTGTCTTTGCTATTCTGTCTACCAAAATATACTATTGCGTACCTTAGCAGCACAAACATAATTCCACTTTGACATTATGGGGCATTGTGTGTAGTAGGCCAGTGAAATCTCAATTTAATTAATTTTACATTCAGGCTGTAACAACAAAATGTGGTCAAGGGTGTGAATACTCTCTGAAGGCACTGTATATTTCAGATTCTATATAATAAACTGAACATAAACCTAACTTCTACAGTTTATACTACATTTAAGGAAAATAAAAACTGCCATACTTGCTGAAAATTACAGTAGCCCACACAGTTACGGGTCTTGATATAGGAAAACAAGATAATCGTAGAATGTATCATGTGTGAAGCAAAGGCAACGTTTTAGAACTCGTCTCCATTACTGTTGTCCCCTTTACTATCCTCCTGGTGGTCTATCCCCATGTAACAGTATAACTTTAGTCCGTCCCCTCGCCCATACCCGGGCTCGAACCAGGGACCCTCTGCACACATCAACAACTGACACCCACGAAGCATCGGTTACACCCACACCATGCCCTGACTCAGAATTCTAAAACCCAGACCACGTGTTGTTTCCTTACGTCGTAAATATAAACGTATGCTACCGTATGCTATGTGGACAACGAAATGGATATAGTAATTAATCGAAGATCTCTGAAAATACTACACTTATTCAAGTTATTAAGAGGCAGAAGTAAAACATATTACCATTCAAAATATTACAATTGGTAAATAGATGGAATAAAAAAATAGAAACAATTCGGAAAAACACGATTTGTTAAATTGATACATTTTAACTTAAAGAGTGAAATAAGTTCATTCCAGGCGTTACACTACTCCAACACGTGTCTATATTGCAGAAGAATAATTGCAAATAACCATAAACGTTTGTAAATGGTTTCAAATTGAAAAGATAGGCCTACAAAATGTACCAAGTACGTTGATAACATGTAAATGAAATATTTGCTTAAGCCTGATCTTACTTGTTGATACATGCGTAAAATCGAATCTGTCACCGTGATAGCATCAGCAATTCTAGAGAGGAATGTCAAAACATCTCCCAGAAAAGCGCCCGTACTCTCACCTTATGAACGCGGATATTCTCCGTCTGCAAAGCGTAAAGCTTGTGAAGTTGCCGTCCTATACGGGTGGAAGTTACTTGTCGCAATTCTGAAAGGCGTCCAGCAGTCGAACCGAAATGTATCCCCGTACTAAATTAACTACAAAACAACAACAATGTATCAACATTCCACTCTGTGCTTCCGCAAGTATTCACGTCACCAATTCCTCGTGACCGCCCCCTCCATTCATGAAAATAACTTTCTGCTGACGTAAACGAGGCGGGAAACTAGGGGAAGCCAGAAATAGATGGTAGATGCAGTTTGCGAATACTTTTGGGGAAATTGGCGAGATAATGTGTATATTAAATCATTATTATACTAATTAAGGCTATCCAACTATATGCTGTTAATACTTCACAGACAATGTCAGCACATGTTTTAGCTTTTTATATGCCAATTCAATAATTCCATTATTGCACAATGTTTGTTCTTCTGGTGACAAAATCAGTATGAGAGAAACCCTATCCCACATACTTCCCATAATTTCTATTACAGAATTATCTTTTTTTTTTTGGTAATCTGACCCTAAAGTTACTGCCTCACTGGTTAATGGAAGAAACAGCGCCATCTGTCTTTACCAATGTCCTGTCCTTCCAACATTTATTTTGAGTTATGGATTTATTACAGGCTTGCATAATGTTGAAGGCTCTGAGGCCAACTATAAGCTTGCTTATTCCGCCTTCTTACTAACCACTTACGCTACTGCCCCAAGACCATTCTCATGCAAGACAATTAAATAGTCTGAGAAGGGTGACAGACATTCTCTTAGGTGAAATGTTTTAGAAAAAAAACATGACACATCTCCAAAAATAAACTAGTAGTATCCCCCCAACTAAGGACACCCAACAACGTGCTTCTCAGTTGTTCTTGGTCATACGCTGCATTAATTTTTTTAAACAGACAAATCAAATATTCTTCTAAAAATGATTTACTAATTTTAATACTGCATGTTTAAAATGTGTATGTATGTGATATACATTAACAGCCTAACTCTAGGGCTCATCTCATTGAACATCCTCAAACTGAGCACAGAGTTGATACGCAGTGCTGACATGCCTTAAGGCTGTGGTCTAATTGGCTTCAACAGTATTCACTTGCGCAAGGTTGCCACATATATTTAGATACACCAATAGAAGTATTGAAACAATAAACACGCATTGCCTGCATTTACACAGGCATTCCAATTCTGGTCTTTTGCCCATAATCTGATCTGATTAGTCAAAAGACCAGTTAGTGGCAAAAGATCAAAATTGGGCTGGCTGTGTAAATGCAACCATAGACTGCGCTTGAGAATGGAAAAGGTCAAATTTAAATGGAAGGGTTGTAAATTACTGAATGATATTCATATAATAATCGACTTGTTCCTTACAATATGCATTCATACATTGGTTCAAATCAGGATGTCTTTAGTAAGGACCTGTCCATTACACTGTAAACAACGAGAAAAAAGATTCCCACTAATTTCCTAGCAAAGGAACTGACTAACTCCCATAGAGTTCACCCACTGTAGCTGGGCCTAGAGCCAGGAGGTTGGTGTATGGTTGTATTTCTGTGGAAGACCATTGCCAGGGGTGATTCAACACATGAGTGTTTTCCTCGGGAGAGGCATATGGACTAAATTGTACATTGATGTGCTGGGATCTCTCATGCAGAGTACAATAAAGTTGAAAGCAAATGCAGCTTTTGAGATGAGTAATTACTCAAGTTTGTGTTATGGGTGGTTCTCATTCTAAAGCAATGCCCATACCTGCTTTATTAGAGCACATCTTGTCAACAGAATTAACATCAGGTTATGTTCGCAATAGTTCTTATGCCTCTGTAATCCCCCCTGAGCATTCTTGTAATTAAAAATGTAATTGAATGTGCACTGTGGCATGGGATTGTTTGGCTTGGTGTATAGTTGGGCTGTCGGCAATTCATTATTTTATTGATCATGTGGCGATTTATTAGAAAAATGTGTCCCCCAGATGTTCCACTCCAGCAGTGTCGAAGCCTTTACCTGAGGCAGGACTTGTCTGTTCATGTCTTTGTTTTGACTAAATCAATATTACACAGTAGTGTACTGGGATATGAAACAATAAAGATCAGAGGAGGTGTTAGCTTTTATGCCCACGATATCCCACCGATGATGTATGATGCCGAGCTCGGATAAAATTATCTAGAACGAAGAGCCCCCCGACTGTTTACAGAAGGTTGAAAAATGAACCTCCAGTGCCCCAACAGACTGTTAATGATTAACATATAAATGATGACTTCACTAACTTCTTAAGTATATTTATTAGCAGGGTTTGGGAGTAACTGTTTACTTGTAACCTGATTACAAAAAAATAACTCATCAGTTAGGATACCAGCTATTTTTGGGGGGAAAAAACTAGCTGATTACTTCTAAATTCAGAAAGCACGTTTTCTCAATGACGTTCAATTCCTTTTTGTCATCTTCTAATGCCTCTTAAGGAGAAAGTAATCCAAACATAACTGAAAGTCATCAGATTTGGTGACTGAGTTTGGGTAATACAATAGTTAAGTTACTGATTACAATTTTGGACAGATAACTTTAAATTAAGTCCATGGAGAACAAGAGCACCTCCTCCCAGCTGCCCACTGCACTGAGGCTAGGTAACACGGTCACCACCGATAAATCCATAATAATCGAAAACTTCAACAAGCATTTCTCAACGGCTGGCCATGCCTTCCTCCTGGCTACTCCAACCTCGGCCAACAGCTCCACCCCCCGCAGCTACTCACCTAAGCCTCCCCAGCTTCTCCTTTACCCAAATCCAGATAGCAGATCTTCTGAAAGAGCTGCAAAACCTGGACCCGTACAAATCAGCTGGGCTTGACAATCTGGACCCTCTATTTCTGAAACTATCCGCCGCCATTGTCGCAACTCCTATTGCCAACCTGTTCAACCTCTCTTTCATATTGTCTGAGATCCCCAAGGACTGGAAAGCTGCCGCGGTCATCCCCCTCTTCAAAGGGGGAGACACCCTGGACCCAAACTGTTACAGACCTATATCCATCATGCCCTGCTTATCTAAGGTCTTCGAAAGCCATGTCAACAAACAGATCACTGACCATCTCGAATCCCACCGTACCTTCTCCACTGTGCAATCTGGTGTCCGAGCCGGTCACGGGTGCACCTCAGCCACGCTAAAGGTACTAAACGATATCATAACCGCCATCGATAAAAGACAGTACTGTGCAGCCGTCTTCATCGACCTGGCCAAGGCTTTCGACTCTGTCAATCACCATATTCTTATCGGCAGACTCAGTAGCCTCAGTTTTTCTAATGACTGCCTTGCCTGGTTCTCCAACTACTTTGCAGACAGAGTTCAGTGTGTCAAATCGGAGGGCATGTTGTCCGGTCCTCTGGCAGTCTCTATGGGGGTGCCACAGGGTTCAATTCTAGGCCGACTCTTTTCTCTGTATATATCAATGATGTTGCTCTTGCTGCGAGCGATTCCCTGATCCACCTCTACGCAGACGACGCCATTCTGTATACTTCTGGCCCTTCCTTTGACACTGTGCTATCTAACCTCCAAACGATCTTCAATGCCATACAACACTCCTTCCGTGGCCTCCAACTGCTCTTAAATGCTAGTAAATCCAAATGCATGCTTTTCAACCGTTCGCTGCCTGCACCCGCACGCCCGATTAGCATCACCACCCTGGATGGTTCCGACCTAGAATATGTGGAAATCTATAAGTACCTAGGTGTCTGGCTAGACTGTAAACTCTCTTTCCAGACTCATATCAAACATCTCCCATCCAAAATCAAATCTAGAATCGGCTTTCTATTTCGCAAACAAAGCCTCCTTCACTCACGCCGCCAAACTTACCCTAGTAAAACTGACTATCCTACTAATCCTCGACTTCGGCGATGTCATCTACAAAATGGCTTCTAATACTCTACTCAGCAAACTGGATGCAGTTTATCACAGTGCCTTCCGCTTTGTTACTAAAGCACCTTATACCACCCACCACTGCGTCCTGTATGCTCTAGTCGGCTGGCCCTCGCTACATATTCATCGCCAGACCCACTGGCTCCAGGTCATCTACAAGTCCGTGCTAGGTAAAGCTCCGCCTTATCTCAGTTCACTGGTCACGATGGCAACACCCACCCGTAGCACTCGCTCCAGCAGGTGTATCTCACTGATCATCCCGAAAGCCAACACCTCATTCGGCCACCTTTCCTTCCAGTTCTCTGCTGCCTGTGACTGGAACGAGTTGGAGACTTTTACCACCCTCACCAACTTTAAACATCTGCTATCTGAGCAGCTAACTGATCGCTGCAGCTGTACATAGTCCATCGGTAAATAGCCCACCCAATTTACCTACCTTATCCCCATACTGTTTTTATTTATTTACTTTTCTGCTCTTTTGCACACCAGTATCTCTATCTGCACAGGACCATCTGATCATTTATCTCTCCAGTGTTAATCTGCTAAATTGTAATTATTCGCCTACCTCCTCATGCCTTTTGCACACAATGTATATAGACTCTTTTTTTAATTATTAAAAAAACAAATCTACTGTGTTATTGACTTGTTTATTGTTTACTCCATGTGTAACTCTGTGTTGCTGTCTGTTCACACTGCTATGCTTTATCTTGGCCAGGTCGCAGTTGTAAATGAGAACTTGTTCTCAACTAGCCTACCTGGTTAAATAAAGGTGAAATAAAAATACATTAAACATTTTTTTTAAAGATTACATTATACATATTACAAAGAAAGTAGCCTACTCAACCCTGAGTACTGAGTAAAACAAATTAAAAGGTTTGTAATTGTCATAGCAATATGACTACAACATTGACTTTAGCTTCCTGAGGTGCAAACAAAATGGGAGATTCTGTTTTGGGTGGATTTCTCCTTAAAAACATTGACTCATAGTCACCCATGCGTTGTTTCTGAAGAAACAGACTACTCACAAACTGTTTTTTCAAGTTTGTGGACTTCCCATGTGACACAGGATTTATATTTGGAACATGACTAAGCATTCCAATGATTTGTCCAAAATATGTGTAATATTAAAAACACTTTATGTAACACACTGTCAGGTTACAGGGCTATGGAAACATGTGGTGAAGCAGTTTCAGTTTGTGTTAGTAGTCTGCTATGAAAGACTGGTATTCAGCAATATAGTCTCTGAATAAGATGTAGGCTAATGTGTTGCTATTAGAGAAAGTGTCAAACATGTCTGATGTAATAGCATGGAGAATACTGTAACAGTGTCGTATGTAGGATAAAAGGCTCATCTTTTGGTTTGGGAATAGTAAGGCTTTGTTATGTTTCATGTGTAACATGAAAGGAGAGCACAATTGCCATGACGTTTTTCATAAGTAGTAACTTTAACCAGATACAAGAACTAAAGCATTTTCACTAACAAGGCTAGATTACAAGCACATGGTTTTTTTTCTTCCAATATGTGCTTTACAGTGTGTGCCTTTCTGGGTGACATGTCTGTTTTCTTTGTCTGGCACAAGCAGTAATGTATGTTTCCATGCCTGACATCATTGTGAGGATTCTTGGAAACCTTATTCCTTTTCCAAAGCTTTTAGGCAAATAGTGCCACCCATAACAACACCCACTGCCAGACATTATTGCACTTGGCCTTGGCCTACTTGTGAAACTGGGGAAATTACATTATAGGATAAATACAATTACAATGGGAACATTAGTCATACACGATTTTAATGAAAAATATCTAAATACATTTTGATTAATAACACAATGCAGATGTTTCTATCCTTATTAGCCTATAGCCTAATCTGCATTTAGTTTGTGATCGACACAGTACCAGCACATTTTTCAACCTCAGGAGGCTGAAGAAATTTGGCTTGTCACCAAAAGCACTCACAAACTTCTACAATCGAGAGCATAGTGTCGGGCTGTATCACCGCCTGGTACAGCAACTGCTCCGCCCACAACCGTAAGGCTCTCCAGAGGGTAGTGAGGTCTGCACAACGCATCACCGGGGGCAAACTACCTGCCCTCCAGGACACCTACACCACCCGATGTCACAGGAAGGCCATAAAGATCATCAAGGACAACAACCACCCGAGCCACTGCCTGTTCACCCCGCTATCATCCAGAAGGCGAGGTCAGTACAGGTGCATCAAAGCTGGGACCGAGAGACTGAAAAACAGCTTCTATCTCAAGGCCATCAGACTGTTAAACAGCCACCAGTAACATTGAGTGGCTGCTGCCAACACACTGACTCAACTCCAGCCACTTTAATAATGGGAATTGATGTAAAATATATCACTAGCCAATTTAAACAATGCTACTTAATTTAATGTTTACATACCCTACATTATTTATCTCATATGCATACGTATATACTGTACTCTATATCATCTACTGCATCTTTATGTAATACATGTATCACTAGCCACTTTAAACTATGCCACTTTGTTTACATACTCATCTCATATGTATATACTGTACTCGATACCATCTACTGCATCTTGCCTATGCCGCTCTGTACCATCACTCATTCATATATCTTTATGTACATATTCTTTATCCCTTTACACTTGTGTGTATAAGGTAGTAGTTTTGGAATTGTTAGCTAGATTACTCGTTGGTTATTACTGCATTGTCGGAACTAGAAGCACAAGCATTTCGCTACACTCGCATTAACATCTGCTAACCATGTGTATGTGACAAATAAAATTTGATTTGATTTGATGTTCTTCAATGCTTACCATTGCACGGGCGGGACTTCCGTTCGAGACGCGGGAACTTCCGTTCGGGAATACAACATGGAAGTGAGAACGGGTCTATTTCTTTTTGATATTCAATAGTTTGCAATTCCAACAGTCAGTCATAATTACCCATGCATATTGGAAACGAACTAACACGTAGTTGTTTATCTAACCAGCTTTTTCCGATGTAATTGCTTGTAGCTAGTTACTAGCTAACTCACATACCGGTAACCTTAGGTAGCCGCTGTCTATAATGCTTCACAATAACAGTAACGTTAGTTAGCGAGCTAATAGCTGCTGCTTAGCCCTTTCAGTTTGACAAATGCCAAAGGTTTTAGGCACTTTTTGGGATAAATCCTTTATCGTGATGTAAAAATACTTTACAAATTGGCAGCCTCGATGTTGAGATGAGATAATTATTTACCGACCAGTTTCCAGGTAGCTATGCTAACTAGCTATCTGTGTGTTTCACGTTGAAATCTCTGCACCCACACAGTACATGATTTAGCAGTGAGTGTACATGATGAATCGTCCCAAGCCTACAACGATCAGGCGGCCTAGTGCTGCAAAGCCCTCAGGTATGTACAGTATCTAGCTATGTGCACCCACTTGTAATATCATTGTATGTTTGACAAAAGTAAGATGTTACTTTTGTCAAACATACAATAATATTACAAGTGTTTCTCTTCAAAATGTTGCCAATAGGTCACCCTCCTCCTGGAGATTTCATAGCATTGGGGTCAAAGAGTGGCGGAGAGTCCAAAGCACCTGCAGTTCTCCTTAAGCCAGCGTCCACCTTACCCACTGACCGTAAACGAGAGACCTCCTCGTCACTTCCATCCTCCTCTGGCCTGTCCGGCCTAGTGAAGCGCCCCAAGATCTCCTCTACCCCTCCGGTCAGCGCCCTAGGACGATTGGCTGATGTGGCAGCAGTGGACAAAAGGGCTATATCGCCTTCGATCAAGGAGCCCTCAGTGGTGCCCATAGAAGGTAGGAAACAGTTTCAATTCAAATATGTTTTTCAGTGGAATAAGTTGTGGTGAATCCTGTGTCTGTGATGTGCTGTGACTGTGCATATTATTAACGCAATGGTTCTCTTGCAGTCCCCCCAGCAGTGCTCCTGGATGAGATTGAGAATGCAGAGCAGGATGGAAATGATGATCGCATTGAAGGGGTGCTCTGTGGAGCTGTCAAACAGCTGAAGATGAACCGGGCCAAACCTGACATAACACTATACCTCAGCCTCATGTTCCTGGCCAAGATTAAGCCCAATCTCTTCGCCACTGAAGGCATTATTGAGGTGAGATTTGAAACCCAACATTTTGCAATCAGTTCCATACCATTGTTATACAGATTGGTTCATGACTTTCTCTATCTGTCCGCGGACAGGCCTTGTGCAGTCTCCTTCGCCGGGATGCCTCCATCAACTTCAAAGCAAAGGGCAACAGTCTGGTGTCTGTGCTAGCTTGCAACCTGCTGATGGCAGCCTATGAGGAGGATGAGAACTGGCCAGAGATCTTTGTCAAAGTGAGAATCACTCATCATTCCTATTGGATTTCTGTTTGTATTCTAGCTGCATTGTTACCACTGTTGTGCACTCTTTAACATGTTCTTGTTCTTTTCAGGTGTACATTGAGGACTCTTTGGGGGAGCGAATTTGGGTAGACAGTTCCCATTGTAAGAATTTTGTGGACAATATCCAGACTGCCTTCAGTACCAAAATGCCCCCAAAGAGTATGCTGCTGCAGTTGCAGACTGACACTGGCCGCTCCGGTGGAGATATCAGTGCAGGTATAGTACTGTATGTACAGTTTAAGTCGGAAGTTTACATACATACACTTAAGTTGGAGTCAATAAAACTTGTTTTTCAACCACTCTACAAATTTCTTGTTAACAAACTATAGTTTTGGCAATTCAGTTAGGACATCTACTTTGTGTACAGCAAAGGACCATGTGAAGATGCTGGAAAAAACAGGTACAAAAATATCTATATCTACAGTAAAACAAGTCATATATCAACATAACTTGAAAGGCCGCTCAACAAAGAAGAAGCCACTGCTCCAAAACCGCCATAAAAAAAGCCAGACTACGGTGTGCAACTGCAAATGGGGACAAAGCTTGTACTTTTTGGAGAAATGTCCTCTGGTCTGATGAAACAAAAAATAGAACTGTTTGGCCTTAATGACCATTGTTATATTTGGAGGAAACGGGGGTGGCTTGCAAACCGAAGAACACATCCCAACCGTGAAGCACGGGAGTGGCAGCATCATGTTGTGGGGTGCTTTGCTGCATGAGGGACTGGTGCACTTCACAAAATAGATGGCATCATGAGGGAGGAAAATTATGTGGATATATTGAAGCAATATGTCAAGACATCAGTCAGGAAGTTAAAGCTTGGTCGCAAATGGGTCTTCCAATAGGACAATGACCCCAAGTATACTTCCAAAGTTGTGGCAAAATGGCTTAAGGACAACAAAGTCAAGGTATTGGAGTGGCCATCACAAAGCCCTGACTTCAATCCTATAGAAAATGTGTGGGCAGAACTGAAAAAGCATGTGCGAGCAAGGAGGCCTACAGTCCTATCTCAGTTACACCAGCTATGTCAGGAGGAATGGGCCAAAATTCACCCAACTTATTGTGGGAAGCTTGTGGAAGGCTACCTGAAACGTTTGACCCAGGTTAAACAATTTAAAGGCAATGCTACCAAATACTAATTGAGTGTATGTAAACTTCTGACCCACTGGGAATGTGATGAAAGAAATAAAAGCTGGAATTTATCCTTCTCTCCACTATTATTCTGACATTTCACATTCTTAAAATAAAGTGGTGATTCTAACTGACCTAAAACAGGGACTTTTTACTAGGATTAAATGTCAGGAATTGTTCAAATGAGTTTAAATGTATTTGGCTAAAGTGTATGTAAACTTCCGACTTCAACTGTATGTACCTACCGGTTTGTTCAGGTGTGAATCCTGTGACATTGGATTTTACTCTTAATCATTTCTACGTCATTTAACATTGGGCGGTAGCCTAGCGGTTAAGAGCGTTGGGACAGTAACCGAAAGGTTGCTGGTTCGAATCCCCAAGCTCGGCTTGGATGGTCTACCGCCCAATGTTAAATGACGTAGTAATGATTAAGAGTCGAATCCAATGTCACAGGATTCACACCTGAACAAACCGGTAGGTGAAAAGTCTGTCATTGCCCTTGAGCAAGGCACTTAACCTTAATTGCTCTTCTGAGTCGCTCTGGAAATGAGCTTCTGCTAAATGACTAGAATGTCAACTTTCCAGGGAGCAGTCCTCACCCCTCCACCCCAGATGAGGATGACAGCCAGACTGAATTGCTGATTGCTGAGGAGAAACTTAGTCCTGAAGATGATGGACAAGTTATGCCAAGGTATTTAGGCATAGGCTACGACATATACAGTAGCAGTAACATATTGATTGCCTGTCTGCTTCTACTTAGACCGATCCGTTTATTGGACAGTTTGTGTTCATTCACTCTTCATTTCATTGTAGGTACGAGGAGCTGTCTGAGAGTGTGGAGGACTATGTTCTAGATGTCCTGAAGGACCAGTTGAACCGCAGGCAGCCCATGGACAATGTGTCCCGTAACCTGCTGCGTCTGCTCACTGCCACCTGTGGCTACAAGGAGGTGCGGCTTATGGCTGTGCAGAGGCTGGAGATGTGGCTGCAGAATCCAAAGGTGAGAGGAGGAGTAACACTCAGCTACCCACATCACCATCACTAGTTAACAGGAATCATCATTTCATTGGCAGTTGTGGTCTAACCATCTCCTTCCAAACTCAAATCTAACATGTAAATGCATCTGTTTGCATGAAATTGAATCTGACAATGAACTAGTGTTCTGTTATGTATAATGAAGCCTTTTGTCTGCAGCTGACCCGTCCAGCTCAGGACCTTCTCATGTCTCTCTGTATGAACTGCAACTCCCATGGAGCGGACGACATGGAGGTGATCTCCAACCTCATCAAGATCCGCCTGAAACCTAAAGTCATCCTCAATCACTACATGCTCTGTGTCAGGTCTGCAGGTCTTCTCTTATGGCCATATGATTTAGTTTGGATAGTCCTCTACACATGGTTTATAGATGTTCAACCAAGTATGCAGGGGCTTCAACCACAAACCCTTACCCTAACCCTAGCTTCATGTCCTCCTCCTGGTTCAATCCAAACCTCAACCCTAACAAGTTAGTTGTTGCATATCAACATACTTGATGTGTTCAATGTTGTTAGTTTGAACATCCTATAGGGGACCATTTATATTTCAAAAGCCTTGGTGCAGAGCACTTTATTCATACACTTAACTGTGCTGTCTGGCCTTTGATTACCAGGGAGCTACTGAATGCACACAAAGACAACCTGGGAACTATGGTGAAGCTGGTGATCTTCAACGAGCTGTCCAATGCCAGGAACCCCAACAACATGCAAGTCCTTCACACACTGCTCCAGCACAGCCCAGAGCAGGCCCCTAAGGTGAGGGAGTATTTTCCATGCTGACATGACATTAAATTGTTACTGTGGGGAAAGTAAATATATGTGGTTCACAGTGCTCGACATTAAGGCTTGTTTGGGGCAAATTTAAAAAATAAAAAAATGTATAAAAAATGAATGTTTGTCAACCAGAATATAGATTTTAGTTGTCCGAATGGACAAGTAGAAAAATCAATATCAAACAATTGACATTGAGTAAATTGCCTATATTCCTATTCGCTAAAGCCTATTTCGATCAATATGTTTTATTTACACAAAGCAAGAGAAGAGTGTAGACCGAGCTAACGCCTCGATCACACCAACAGTGTCGTTGCGCAAAATGGTACATCTGGATATGTGTGCAACAAAAGTTAAACATTCACCTTCCACTACCATTTCTGTCAAGCTTCTGTCAAGCCCACTATGCATACAAGTTTTTGCATAAGTTTGATAAATCCAACGTATGCACCACACAGAAAGCACTGCAACTGCCTCTACAACGCAATGTTGCAGGACAAACGCAGTGGTCCAGGAATGTACTTCTGTTGTATTAAAACGCAATGATGCTGTCGGTGTGATCGAGGTGTAAGAGTCTGACCAAAGCAGCACAAAATATCCAGTCAGAATATATATATTCAAATCAAATGTATTTATATAGCCCTTCGTACATCAGCTGATATCTCAAAGTGCTGTACAGAAACCCAGCCTAAAACCCCAAACAGCAAGCAATGCAGGTTTAGAAACACGGTGGCTAGGAAAAACTCCCTAGAAAGGCCAAAACCTAGGAAGAAACCTAGAGAGGAACCAGGCTATGTGGGGTGGCCAGTCCTCTTCTGGCTGTGCCGGGTGGAGATTATAACAGAACATGGCCAAGATGTTCAAATGTTCATAAATGACCAGCATGGTCGAATAATAATAAGGCAGAACAGTTGAAACTGGAGCAGCAGCACGGCCAGGTGGACTGGGGACAGCAAGGAGTCATCATGTCAGGTAGTCCTGGGGCATGGTCCTAGGGCTCAGGTCCTCCGAGAGAGAGAGAGAAAGAAAGAGAGAGAATTAGAGAGAGCATATGTGGGGTGGCCAGTCCTCTTCTGGCTGTGCCAGGTGGAGATTATAACAGAACATGGCCAAGATGTTCAAATGTTCATAAATGACCAGCATGGTCGAATAATAATAATAAGGCAGAACAGTTGAAACTGGAGCAGCAGTCTTCAACCACCAACTTACCATCCTGAGACAAGGCTGAGTATAGCCCACAAAAATCTCCCCCATGGCACAACCCAAGGGGGGGCGCCAACCCAGACAGGATGACCACATCAGTGAATCAACCCACAAAGGTGACGCACCCCTTCCAGGGACAGCATGAGATAGCCCCAGTAAGCCAGTGACTCAGCCCCTGTAATAGGGTTAGAGGCAGAGAATCCCAGTGGAAAGAGGGGAACCGGCCAGGCAGAGACAGCAAGGGCGGTTCGTTGCTCCAGAGCCTTTCCGTTCACCTTCCCACTCCTGGGCCAGACTACACTCAATCATATGACCCACTGAAGAGATGAGTCTTCAGTAAAGACTTCAAGGTTGAGACCGAGTTTGCATCTCTGACATGGGTAGGCAGACCGTTCCATAAAATTGGAGCTCTATAGGAGAAAGCCCTGCCTCCAGCTGTTTGCATAGAAATTCTAGGGACAATTAGGAGGCCTGCGTCTTGTGACCGTAGCGTACGTTTAGGTATGTACGGCAGGACCAAATCAGAGAGAGAGGTAGGAGCAAGCCCATGTAATGCTTTGTAGGTTAGCAGTAAAATCTTGAAATCAGCCCTCGCTGATATATTCTTCTCTCTCTCTCGAATGTCGGATGATCTGGGCCAATAGCCAAAGTCTATTTATATAGAGGACACTCCAGTGTCTTATTGTTATAGAAGCCCACATTTTCATTTGATATTAATGACTTGCTAGTTTTCTCTTGCCGTGCTATTTCTGATCGCAAAGTTTTTAAGTTGCTTTTACATAACTAAAACAGGGGAGGCCTAAGGTAATAATGAGATGTCACAATCTGGCTCAAAGCCCGTAACAAAAGGGAGTCAAACGTGGAGATAAGGAGTAACAAAACATATATTTATTAAGTAAAATAAGTACAATATGCAATGGTGTGTGTAATCAGTAGTGTAAGTGAGTGTTTTGCTTGCATGAATGTGATAATGCAGGGTGTTGAAAGGTGCCAAATCAAACAACCAAAAACCGCCAAGATACACAACAAAATCTTTAAAGGTGTCTGCATGGAGAGAGTCTCTTCCATGAATGGGGAAGTGGTGTATTTATCCTGGGACACACTGGGCCCAGGTGTTTCCCATGTAGCTGACGACCCTCCCAACTCCGCCCACCGGCATCCTAATAAGGAAACAAGAACAAAGAGAGAATACTGCAGACAGAGTGGGAGGGTCGTCACAGAGAGATAAAAAATAATAGCAAGATATAAAGGTCAAATGAGTATTTTGAACAAACCTTACAGTTGAGCAAAGAATTAAAAGACAGAAATGATCCATGCATGTGAGGTTGGGGGAAAAAAGTTGCAAACCAACTAATTCAAGTATCATAAAGCATTAAGTCCAATTAAAGTTATGAAGACTGTTTTCCACACGATTCTAATAAAGTATTTAAATGTCCTAAAGTTGCGGCTTTTAAATGGGAACAATTCTGAAAGTCGGGAGTCTATGCTATTCTCAATCACAGATTTATTTTAGGCCACAGAGTGAAATTGAGCGAACAATACTGAGATCGAAAAATCTAATGATGAGTCCAAAAAACTTATGCTACAGTGGAGGAAAGCTTATGAAAGAAATGATGAGGTGTGTGCAACCTACCTACAATGTATAAAGTATCCACGGCCTAATAAGAGAGGAAGATGAGGGGATATATGCGAATCAGTTTGTAATTATCCAGTTCTGAGGAAAGCAGAGTTGCTCTGGAGCCCATGATGAGTTACATCCCATCACATGATGCAACAAGAGCACAGCCAGCATGGCTCGTTGACTGTGTGTCACTCGCTTCATCTGCCCGCTCACAGACACACAGATGGCCAGAAAGGCTACTACACATTTATTTTGTGCCACAGCTCCACCCGAGTGGAATAGGCTATTCGAAAAAAAGTTGTCTCCCAAAATATCTTTTGTCTATGTCACCATTTTGCTCATCCCTTCTGTAGCATGTGATCCAAATGCTTAGCCGTCTTCAAACCAGTATTAACCGGGCTACACACGGCTGTACCTTTCCTCTAATACAGGACTAGAGAAGGCAAAGTACACTACATTCCATTTTTCAGGGGATGCTGCAGCATCCTCAGCACCCCTACTTCCCGTTGTTATGCCCTTTTCGCTGATGGCGTTAGACTTTTTTTTTGGGGGCATGTGACTTCAGCTTTCAGACAATTAAAACATTTAACGTCAAGCCCGGGTTCAGAAATGGATGTATGAGCTTTATTGGCTTTGGATTGAAGTGCACTTTTTTTTCTCGGATTGATCACACTTTTACTTTATTTTTAATAACTGAAACACAAGAGGGAAACCGCTTAAAGCTGTCCTCTCCCTTCTGATCCTCTCCTTAGTTCCTGGCCATGGTGTTCCAGGACCTGCTGACCAATAAGGATGATTATCTGCGTGCTTCTCGGGCCTTGCTGAGAGAGATCATCAAACAGACCAAGCACGAGATCAACTTCCAGTCCTTCTGCCTGGGTCTGATGCAGGAAAGGAAGGAGGCCACCTACGTCGACATGGAGTTCAAAGTGAGCTCATGATCTTTATATTACTCCCACCTTGTCTCGGTCTCCTGTACCATTAAATAACTCACCCCCTACCTAGTTACATGCTCTTCTGTGCCTCTTCACCGATGAATAACTTCTGTGTTCTCTTTGGATCTGAGCTCATGCTCTCTGTCTGTTTTCCACAGGAGCGATTTGTGATCCAGGTGACAGACCTGCTCACGTGCTCCATGATGCTGGGCATCACAGCTCAGGTCAAGGAGGCTGGCGTTGCGTGGGACAAAGGAGAGAAGAAGAGTAAGTGTTTGTAGTTCTCTGGTTGTCGTCGATGTGGGCATTTTGAACATCCCTTTTGTCTGTTTCAGATCTGGATGGTCTGAGATCCTTTCAGAATAATATCGCTGCCATTCAGAGGGATGCTGTGTGGTGGCTTCACACTGTTGTTCCCACAATTGCCAAAGTGCCATCCAAGGACTATATACACTGGTATGTGTTTGGGAGTTTTCGTGCCACTTTGATTGTTCAAAAAGATAAACATAGGAGGAGTTAATTAACATCCTACAATAGCTACTTAAGATAATATTCTACCCATGTAATGAAAATATACTTGTTTCTCTTCCTCAGTCTTCACAAGGTGCTTTTCACAGAGCAACCAGAGACCTACTACAAGTGGGATAACTGGCCCCCTGAGAGCGACAGAAAGTGAGCATCTCTACCCAAACCTTTGTTTCAGATTAGTTGTATTTATGTCTGTCTGTCTGTCCCTGCTGTCTGTCCCTGCTGTCTGTCCCTGCTGTCTGTCCCTGCTGTCTGTCCCTGCTGTCTGTCCCTGCTGTCTGTCCCTGCTCCGTTGACATCACTTAAATGTTTTACCTCTGCCAGTTTCTTCCTGCGGCTGTGCTCTGAAGTGCCTCTGCTGGAGGACACTCTGATGCGTATCCTGGTCATCGGACTGTCCCGTGACCTGCCCCTGGGCCCGGCCGACGCCATGGAGCTGGCGGACCACCTGGTGAAGAGGGCGGCCGGGGTCCAGTCTGATGGTACAACATCTGCAACAGCAATGGGTAAGCAGAGATTACTTACATACAGTAGTTAACATTTTCATGAAAAGAGATGACATTGAGGGAACTTTGTTTATTTGGCTTCACATCAAGAGGGATATTTCGCTTGTTTCCTGGTTTTGCTTTTGTAGATCTGGATGTGTTGAGAGTAGAGCGGATCCAGCTGATTGACGCAGTGCTGAACCTGTGCACCTACCACCACCCAGAGAACATTCAGCTTCCTGCGGGGTATGCTGCTCTCTTTTAGTGTAATTAATGAACTTGCCAGCCAGCTTTGAGTTGATGTTTGTTTTCTATAAATAACACATTTTATATTTTTCAAGCTATACTCCTCCGAACCTGGCGATAGCCACACTCTACTGGAAAGCGTGGCTCCTGCTACTTGTGGTGGCCGCTTTCAATCCACAGCAAATAGGTATGAGTCTCAATCAGGTTTCCCTACAATTCATCACTGTATATATATTAGAACCTTAAACACAAGTTTGAACTTTTGTTACAATCAACCATGTATTTCTCTCCAGGCTTGGCTGCCTGGGACGGCTATCCCACACTGAAAATGCTCATGGAGATGGTCATGACAAAGTAAGTCACATGTATGAAACGTTTATCTGTTTAAACCAAACGCATACCAGACTAACTACTCAACGAAGCTCATCTTTCTCCTCCCCCTTTTTCCTGCTTGGCAGTAACTACTCCTACCCTCCATGCACGGTGGCCGATGAGGAGACCAAGACAGAGATGATCAACCGGGAGCTGCAGGTGTCCCAGAGAGAGAAGCAGGAGATCCTGGCCTTCGAGAGCCACCTGGCGGCTGCCTCCACCAAGCAGACCATCACAGAGAGCAACAGCCTGCTGCTGTCCCAGCTCACCAGTCTGGACCCACAGTAATACTCCTTTATACCTGTACCTTGTAGACTACTTTTAGGGACTGTTCCTAGACACAGATGAAGTCTAGTCCTAGACTAAAAAAAAGCATACTACATGGAGAATCTCCATTGAATGGTCTTCTAAGGCCACAACTAGGCTTAAGCTGGGTCTGGGAAACTGACCCATTTTCATTCATCTGATAATAAGTGGTAATCTTACTTGTTTCTTTTTTCTAGGGGCCCCCCTCGCAAACCCCCACCCGCAGTCCAGGAGCAGGTGAAGAGCCTTAACCAGTCCCTTCGCCTGGGTCACCTCCTCTGTCGCTCTCGCAACCCTGACTTCCTGCTCAACATCATCCAGAGACAGGTAAACAAGAGCACATCCTCTATTGCCAATAGAAAGTATTCTCTCTGGAAGGAACTCTACAACTGTGTTCTATGTTTTCCCCAGGCCTCCTCTCAGTCAATGCCCTGGCTGGCTGACCTGGTGCAGTCCAGTGAGGGGTCCTTAGACGTGCTGCCTGTGCAGTGCCTGTGTGAATTCCTGCTTCACGATGCTGCAGATGACAACTTGCCCATCGAGGATGACGAGGAAGGAGAGAGCAAAGAGCAGAGAGCCAAGAAAAGACAAGTATACTGCCGTTTCTTAACAGCTATCATATTTTTTGTTTGTTCTGAATAGCTTTTGTGGTCAGAGAAATCACTGACTCCAGCATCTCAACGGATACACTTGTCATGTTTTATTTAATCCACACAAAACAACAAATGCTATTTTTTTCTCTTGTCTCTCGCTACACCAGAGGCAACAAAAGCAGCGGCAGCTCCTTGGACGGCTGCAGGATCTGCTGTTGGGTCCTAAAGCTGACGAACAGACCACGTGTGAGGTGTTGGACTACTTCCTGCGCCGCCTCAGCTCTTCTCAAGTGGCGTCAAGAGTCCTGGCTATGAAGGTGCATTATAAGAGACAGGACACACACTAATGAGTGTTTCCTTGATTTACTGAGGAGATGTATTCATCTACTTTGGCTCTTCTGCTGTTGTTCAGGGTCTGTCGCTGGTGCTGACTGAGGGGGGTCTGAAGGATGGAGAGGAGAGGGACCAGCCCATGGAGGAGGACTCCAGAGATGCTGAGCTCCTGCCAGGATACCAGTGGCTCCTGCAGGACCTCCCCAAGCTGCCCCTGTTCGACAGCGTCCGGGGCATGACCTCCACCGCTCTGCAGCAGGTCAGTAGGGAACTGGTCTAGATCGTTCGTACCAATGTGAACCGTATTTAGCCTCATTGTCAGGTTGTAGCTGACACAGAGTTTTTGTCGCTGAAGGGATGTGGTAAGAATGTGTGTTGTTTCTGTTCTTCCCCAGGCCATCCACATGGAGACAGACCCACAGACAATCAGCGCCTACCTCATCTACCTGTCCCAGCATGCACCAGTGGAGGAGCAGGCGTCTCACAATGACCTCGCTCTGGTAGCCCTGACACCTCTTATCCTCAGTCATACCTCCAATTATTTACCTGGGTTATGTGTTCAGTCGAGCACCCGTAGCAAAACATTTTGCTGGGAAAACTAAAGTCTGTGTTCTTATTGAACAAGTTCAGGTAGTTTCAAAACGTTTTCTTCCTACTGAACACGACCCTGTATTGCCTTCATAGTTAGATACTGAGGTGGGTTTGATTTGGGATCCTCTAGGATGTGGCCCGTCTGATTGTCGAGCGCTCCACCATCATGAACAGCCTGTTTTCCAAGTACTCCTGCCGGCCCGAGTCAGACGCTGTGCTCTCAGCCCTCATCTCCATCTTCTCGAGCTACATCAGGAGGATGAGGAAGACCAAGGAGGGAGAGGACCTCTACAGCTGGGTGAGGATTGGACCATTACTGGGAGGGGGTGGGGGGGGGGTGACCTCACATTTTCTACATCTAAATGGAAGATGGTTTCAGACTGATGGTTTCATATTGGTAGACCCTTGGCGATCATTTCAACTAGAGGTGCTTGCTTTCAATACAGTTGTCACTGAAATTACATTACTCCTTTGACCTTTGACTATTGAACTCTATAGTCAGAATCTCAGGACCAGGTGTTTCTGCGTTGGACCACAGGGGAGACTGCCACCATGCACATTCTGGTGGTCCATGCCATGGTCATTCTCCTGACGCTCGGGCCACCCAAAGGTATGTATCTCTGAATACCACACTTGTTGTTACAAACATGACCTGTCTACTGTACCTCAGTCTCGGTTTTCAGTGTATAGTATGATTCATGTGTCTCTGTTCTCAGAGGAGAGTGATTTCTTCAACCTCCTGGACATCTGGTTCCCCGACAAGAAACCCCTCCCCACCGCCTTCCTGGTGGACACCTCCGAGGAGGCCCTGCTGCTACCTGATTGGTTGAAGCTGAGGATGATCCGGTCAGAGGTTTCACGATTGGTGGATGCAGGTACAAGTCCAAACACATTAAATGCATGCAGGTAGAAGGGTATATGGTGTAGGTCTAACAGAGTAAAATACGACCGTGTATAAAAAATATAATTCTGGCATTTATGATACAATGTCTGTCCTCTGCAGCGCTGCAGGATCTGGAGCCCCAGCAGCTGCTGCTGTTTGTCCAGTCGTTTGGCATCCCTGTGTCCAGTATGAGTAAACTGCTGCAGTACCTGGACCAGGCTGTATCCCACGACTCACAGACACTGGAACAGAACATCATGGACAAAAGTGAGAGAACTTGACCACAAACTATCCTACTACACTATATCTATGCCACGTGGATAATGTTTGCCTCAGTGATGTAGCTAGTGCTCATAGGATTTATTCCTGAAGATTCTGTGCATAAATCTGACTATTTAGCGCTGACGGTATGTTCTCTATTCCTGATGTTTCTGCATGTCCTGTGCTACAGACTACATGGCTCATCTGGTGGAGGTGCAGCATGAGCGAGGCGCCACAGGGGGGCACACTTTCCACGGGTTGCTCAGCTCCTCTCTCCCTCCTCGCAGAGGTCAGTCAGGGAAAGGGGAATACTTAGTCAGTGGTACTACTGAATGCATTCAACTAAAACGTGTCTTCCGCATTTAACCCAACTCCTCTGAATTTGAGAGGTGCGGGGCTGCCTTAATCGACATCCACGTCTTCGGCACCCGGGGAACAGTGGGTTAACTGCCTTGCTCAGGGGCAGAACGATAGATGTGTACCTTGTCAGCTCGGGATTCAATCCAGCAACCTTTCGGTTACTGTCCCAACACTCCTACCCGCCAGGCTACCTGCCACCCCATACAGTCTCTTACTGCTACTACGTGATTACATTTGTTTATGCCTCTCTGTGTTACCTTTCTTATAAAAGTTTTGGAACAGCCCAGTATAAACACAGTTTTGGTATTTTGGGTCCATACCTGTCAATAACCGAAGACTATGACGTTTAACCTTACAGATAGTACTGAGGTGAACAGAGCCAAAGTTACTGTGGAAACTCCTAGTGGCTCCTTGAAGATGAGAGCCAATCAGATCCCAGTGATTGGGCCTGAGGATGACCTCACCGGCATGTTGCTTCAGGTAGGAATATATCTC